>NC_051430.1:32229190-32261037 GCF_001649575.2 Kryptolebias marmoratus
ATATGTATATATATATATATATATATATATATATATATATATATATATATATATATATATATATATATATATATATATATATATATATATATATATATATACTCAAGACCGCGAGCAGAGACAAATCTGGCACAACTGATGTTACATGTTTGAAGCTGCAGCCACACAGACCAATACAAGGAGCTCCAACATGTCCCAAAGCTAGGTTCCTTTTAAGTTACTAGTTGACAAACTTCAAAGTTAGCTCAGAGTCTTCAAACTTATGCATCTGGTCATTCGATATGGTGATGTCTAGGGTAGCCAGTGTTGAGAAAAACGAAGTTTTAGTATTCACTCCTTTCAGAGGAATCTCACCTGACCACTTAGTTTCTCTCATCGGATCTTTTGATGTTGCAGAAAAGACGGACACACAAAACGAGTCCAAAGCAGAGGTTTAAAAAACAAACATACTTAAAAGTTTTAAAAGCAAGAGATGAAATCCTGCTTGCAAATCAAATATGTGCGCTCTCAACTTATGGGAAAATGCTCCTTCCATAATCAAACAGTTCTTAGAGTTTCACAAAACCAAGATGGTCAGGTCCATTGATGGAAATAGAAGTGGTCTAAGACATCTCTGCCTTTTCTCATTTTTCAGAATACACAACAAATAGTCAATTTCTGAGCTCTGCCATGTTGTACATTTGGGGCCGAGTCTGTGCACCCTAAGATCTGCCTACACACCTGTGCTGGAACCAACCACTAGCAGCCGCTGGATCTTTGTGGCTTCAGTATCCAGCTTCCGGTCCTGTCTCTAGTTACAATACCTCTGAATGATATGAAATACATGTGTGAGGTTTTGGGTTTTTCTTTGTGTCTTTCTTGGTTTTTGTTCATGTTTTGTTAGTTATCCTTGTTAGTTTCTTGTTTTATGCTGTCTCTGTTTCCTTAATCATCCACTTCTCCTCAGTCAGCACTTTGTCTCTCTGCCACGCCCATCTCCACCTGTCAACAATTTGTATCACTCACCTGTGCCCGCTTATCTCATTATCTTCAGTGTTTAAAACCCGGTCACTTTCTCCACTACTCCGCTGGTTCATTGTTCTGCTCTGCTTGTTCCTGGTCCTATCTTGTCTGTTTTGTTCCTGCCATTGTAGTTTTTGTTTTCATGTGCTGCAACGTCGTTTATTTTTTAGTTCAACCAATTAGTTTCTTTTTTAAGATGAGTCTGCTCTCTGGGTTCGCCTCTGTTGTCTCCACCAATCTTGACAGAATGAACCAGCCAGAAAAGAACCCAGCAGGCTACAGGAGGAGCACCCGCTCACCTTCCTGGATGGGCCCCGGTCTTTTACTGCGGTTCCCCCCTGATCCCGTGGGCACCGTCACCGAGGGATGGCACAGACTGCGGCACCTCCAACATCCCCACCTACCCCAACAGCTTCTCGATGCCACTACATTTTCTCCAGTGGGTCAGCAGCTCAACGCCACTACATTTTCTCCAGTGGGTCAGCGGCTTGACGCCACCTCTGCCTCTCCGGTGGATCGACCAGATGCCACCACGCCCCCTTCATCCACGTTAGTCTCCACATCCTCCTGCTCCCGTGCTCCCGGTTCACAGTCCGCCAGGTTCTGGTTTAACTTTGGACTTTTCTTCATTCTTCACCCACATAAAAAACTCAGAGTTTTCACCCGTTGAGCTCATGGACATCTCCAACCAAATCAATGGACTGCTTTCATTAACTGCAACTAACACAAACCCCAAACACAACCTAGCCACCTGTCTACTCATTGAAAAAATCCTCCTGTCCCGCACAGGTCTCCTCAGCCTGCCACACTACTCCGACATCTTTTCTGCAATAACTCAGTTAAAAGGACAATTAACCAACACATCCCCAGATCTTCAGCCACCTTCACCCTCAGTTTTCCGGTCACCCAAGCCATCCAGTTCACCCCGTCACCCAAGCCAGCCAGGTCTCACAAGTCACTCTTCAGTCTTGTCTCCAGAGGCGCCTGCAGCGCCTTCAGTCCCGTCTCCTGAGCCGCTCTCTGCGCCTTCAGCCTCATTTCCAGAGCCGCTCTCAGTGCTGCACTCTGCCAAGTCTGCCTCTGAGGTCGACGCTCCTCGCCAGGCCGCTCCAGAGGGGGTCGGGGTCGATGCTCCTCACCAGGCCGCTCCAGAGGGGGTTGGTGGCGACACCTCACCTGAGTTCTTGCTCCGCCGCGGACGGTGCCAGGACTGCCTGCCAGAACTCTTGCTCCTCCACGGACGGAGAGTCTGACTCTTAGATTCTCGTATTTCGGTTGACAATAAAGATAAAAGTTTTCTAGGTGAGTTGGTGAACAGCTACTGACTGTCAGGATTCTGGTGAATTTTGTAAGCTGCATTCTTAAATAATTTAGTTTCCGTGCTCAGATGATTTGGGTTTAATTTTTGCTGATGTTAATAAACAAATTTGCAGAGAAATTTTTGATTATTTCTCATTATAAATGGTACGGAAGAGTATGTGGCCCATTATGTGTAAGTATTTATTGTCAATTACAAAACATCTATCAAAAATTGGTAATCTTAAAAGGCTGCCTCCTTTTGACAGGGTTTGTACTTGTTAAATGTGGTAAATATTTTGTCAATGCTTCATTAACCACCAGTAAACCTGGGAGATGCTACTGAAACAGAAAGGTTTAATATTTAAAATATTGAACCTTTCTGTTTCAGTGGGTCATTTTGGACTGAAACAGCAGTTAAAGAGTAACAGTCTTTTTTAATTCAACTTTTCTTCTCAGATTTGTGAAGATTGGGTCTCTACCTGCACGGCAGTGAACATCCCACTATCCATAAGTGACCATCCCGCTATAAGAAGATTCCTTAGAGATAGAGTAGTCAATGGAGGAGCCATACCTGGTTTTTATCAACTTCAAGAGAAGTACTTGGATGCAGTATACCAGAAAGAAAAAGAAGCTTTAAAGATTCAGTTTGACAAGAAACCAGTTGCAGTTATTTTTGATGAAACACCTGACGTAGAGGGGAGATGTGTCCTTAACATTCTGACTGCACCACTTGAAAAAGATGACTCTGGGAGGATTTTGGCCTATCTTGTGGACACTGTTTTTTTGGAAGACTGCAATTATTCCACAGTTTCCGTGGCTTTGGTCAAGTGTCTGCATGAGTACTCAATATGTGATGAAAATGTTATAGTATTCGACACAGACAATGCAGCCTACATGAAGAAGGCATACAAAGCCAAATTCCATACACATTACTTGTATGGCACACATCATGAATCTAATTGGTGACTCGTTCAGGAGACCTTTCGAACAGCTCAATTCATTTATGCTGAGTTTTTCACAAATGTTTTACCAAGCTGGCTCACGTAAAAGAAGATACCTTCAGTTCATGGCAAAGAAAGTACCCCCAGGAAAGAAGGCAACACTGGCTCCAAATCCATGTGGTGCAACAAGGTGGAACTCATGGTTCAGTGCAGTACAGTACCACTTTGAACACTTCCAACTGTACACTGAGTTCATCGAGATGGAAATAAACGTGAGACTCACAAAACAATGTTTTATAAAAATATGATTTTGTGCATTGAAATTACATTGCAAATTGTTTATTTTTTTATTATAGGTCTGTGGCAAAAGCGCCCCACAGTTAGTGGAAAGACTGAATGAAATGCTGCACCACACAGATGTTGCTCAGAAACTCCAAGTCCAAATCAACATTATGGCTGACAAATGCAAAGTGATTCTTCGGCTTCTCGACATCTTTCAGAGTAGATGCCCTGCAACTACCAAACTCTACAACTACCTTGAGGATCTCCCGATGAACTTTGATGCAAGCAAAACACTACAGTATGAAGCATGTGCACAGTACTTCGTGGATCATGACCTACCTTTAGGTACAAAAAAAGAAATACTGAACGCAGTTGAGCAGGCCTACAACAATGCAGAAGACAAACTTGCCAAATATATGTCACATGGGCAACCTGGCATTAACGTTTTCAAAGAGGTCAGGGTGTTTGATCCTCGTCACTTAGCCTTCATGAGCAGCACCGTTTCTAGCTACACAGCCATCCCAGGCTTCAGTGCTGTCCCTCAAAAAGAGATGGATACCTGCTTTACCCAGCTGGGTCCGACTGCCCTTAGAGCTTCAACCTATGGTATGATGGATCTGGATGTTTTCTGGGGTGGATTGCAGGAAAGACTTCCTGTACTCAGTGCCCTGGCCAGAAGATACAAGAACGTGATCATAAACTCGGCAGATGCTGAGCGAAGCAACAGCATCTACAAGCTAGTGTTGTCCAGCAGGAGACGCTCAATCACCAACAGTCACCTCAAAGCCCTGGTTTTTCTTTACCACAACCAAAGACTCACTAGTGGTGATGTCCTGATGAGGACATTGAGGAGTAGTTATACTTGATTAAACTTGTTGTATTGCATTTGTATTTAATGTTTTCAGTTATGGATGCAATAAGTACGTTTTCTTGTTTTTTCATATGGTATAGAGCAGGGGTGCTCACACTTTTTCAGCATGTGAGCTACTTATAAAAAGTCAAAAGGATCTACCTACCCACTACAAAAATGCAAAACATTTACAAAACTATCAAATTTATTAAAGATTCTTTGTATGTACAATGTATATTGATGTACCTTGCATAACTGAATAAGCCAATATTGCACAACACACATAATAATTAATTATTTACATTTTTTGTAGTTACCTTTTGTAGTTTACTTTGATGACTTGCACTGAATTGAATCAGCAAGGGATGCATAGTCCGGACAGTAGCTGCTGACAGCCAGTCTCAAGCACATTTCCAAATGTTCATCAGTCATGGTGGAACGGTATTTGGACTTAATGATCTTCATGTAGGAAAAGGCTGACTCACATAAATAAGTGGAGCCGAATAATGCAGTCAAGGATGTAGCACATTTCCTCATGTTGGGGTACTTTACCTCTGTGAGTAAGTTCCAGAACTGTCTATGAGCTCTCGACTTCAGCTCAGTGTCGGTTTGTAGAGTCAAAATCTCATCTTCCACTCCAGAAGAGTTCAAGTCAAACAGTCCTGCAATGTTTGATGCGAGTGAATCAACCTCAGCATCTTCCCGAAAAGGATAGCACATGAATGTAGCGACTGACTCGAGCAAAGAAAAGTCTTGAAAGCGTTTATCAAACTCTGACAGACAATCATTCATCTGCTCCATGTAGCGTGCACTGTCAAGTTGCTCATGGGCCTTTCCTTGCGTCTCTAGCTCTGACACCAAGTTCTGAAAATTTGCCAAATCATGGCGCTGCAGCTTTGAGGCTAAATGTTGCATCTTTCGTTTGAAAGCGTTAACTGAGCTAATCATATTGATCACTGTTTTGTCTTTTCCTTGTAGCTCAGCATTAAGGTCATTCAACAAGTTTGTCAGATCAGTTAAAAATGCCAAGTCCAACAGCCATTGACCATCATTTAGTTGCTTGTATTCTGCATGTCCAGATACACGGAAGAACTCTTTAATCTCCGGACAGAGTTCTCGAAATCTTTGGAGGAATTTCCCACGACTAAGCCATCTCACATCAGTATGTAGCAACAACTCAGGGTGGTCGCAGTCAGCCTTCTCCAGATGTGCACGGAATAACCGTCTCTGAAGAGATCTGGCTCGAATAGAACAGGCGATCTTCGTTGCCACATCCATGATCTCTTTCATGTTGAGCATTTTAGCGCATAACGCTTGTTGGTGGATTATACAATGGTAATTCAAGAAGTCTGGGAACATATCATCCTCCCTGCACTTTGCAATAAATTCATTCACACGTCCAACCATTGCAGGTGCTCCATCTGTGGTGATAGACACCAATTTGTACACTGGGAGCTGAGTTTTCTCAATAAAGTTTTTAAATGTCTGAAATATGTCCTCGCCTCGCGTCTGTTTTTTCATGGGAAGTGCTGTCAATAGCTCCTCTTTTGCAGTGAGATCACTAAAAACCATACGAATGAAAATGCACATCTGGGCTGTGTCACTCACATCTGTAGATTCGTCCAACTGCAGAGAGAAACACTCACAATCTTCGATGTCCTTCCACATTTGCTTGGTTAAATCCTCAGCCATGGCTTCACAACGCCGTGTAACTGTATGTCTTGACAGCTGCAGAGCTTTGATTGAAGATAATATCTCTGCCTTATTTTTAAAGTCTCGGAACAACGAGTCAGCTGCTTCAGCGAATGCTTCTTTTACCATCTCTCCGTCTTGGAAGGACTTGTTGTTTTTAACAATGGCGTGACTCACGCGGAACGATGCTTCGGTGGCGGCTTTCGCTTTTGAAGTTTGTTGAGTGAAAAATGACTGCTGTCCGGACAACTGGGATTTTTTAGTTCCTCCACCTTTTTCTTTCTCAGCTGGCTTTTCGGCGGGAAGTCGATGTCGCATTTTCCATGAACAGTCCGAAAATGCCGCTCCACGTTTCCCTTCTTTGGTATTGCGATGGTAGATTGGCAGATGAGGCAAACGCACTTCGAAAATGACATTGTGAAAAAAAAGTCCACCTCCCATTCCGTATGAAAGTAATATGTTTTTGCCTTCTTACTTGGTCCAGCTTTCTCACTCATTTTGATCACCATATATTTTAGCAAGGGCTTAAAATCTGACGTAATTCGCTAACTAGCTTGTAAGTTTCGCTGCACTAGCGCCGTCGTTTACGCATGAGCGGTGACCTAAAGATCAAAATTCAGTTGTCATCTGAATGGTTGCCCTGTATGTCAATCAAGTGACGGGATGTTTGATAGGCTGACAAATATTTTTTTTAACGTCACGCTACGATTGACCAGTAGATCACGATCGACGTAATGAGCATCCCTGGTATAGAGTAACCATATGTGACTAATTTGCACTTTTTTTGCACAATTTTTTTGTGCTAACCCTCAGGGTGATTTTCTTTATGCATTTTGTTAGTGATCAACAGAACTACTTCAAAATGGACATGAATGTGAGTTTATAAGTTCTCAAAGTTCTCAAATAAAGCACTTTTTGATAATGTCAATGTTTGTTGGTAATTATCTTACAAAACTAGTAAGTATTTTTGGTTTATATATTAAAAGTTATGGTTGTTTATTGATTTTAGTAAAAAATAAATCGCAACTTTTCATCGCAACTTTTAGGAAACTGCCCCACAAAATCAGGCATTTTAGCCGCAACAATCACAAAAAATGCCCGCGAAATCCTGGAGGGACTGGTTCATAGACTCACAGCACAGTTAATCTCATATGGACCTGGTTTTAAACACATCACACTTTTATTAGACATTGCAAAGCAGACCAACTCAAAATGTGGATAACAAACTTTGTGGATCATGGAACCAGTGTATTCATAGAGACACTAGTTGGAGACTCAAAAGCTACAAGACAGTTTATAAATGTCCAGTCACAGTATCACTGAATTTTAAATGTTTGTGACCAGTGAACTTTGTGTTTTCATTTTGAGTGACTATTTTTTTCAAATCATGGCTTATTTTTGTGGTCAAGGCTTGCATAAAGTGTATTTTTAGCCATGCAAATTGTTCCCCTGCCTACTTTCTTCAAAAAGGTACCCATGGCTCACTTTCCTTAGCAGCTGCCTCCATTTTTATAATTAAATCTGCTAGAGTTCACTTTAAAAAAATTAAGTTTGGCAGATTTGGGCTAGTTTTGAATTATTATTTATCAGTGGGGTTTTTAAAACTGGATATTTGGGGCTGTAGCCTCATATGTTTTTTTTCCTATGAGGAAAGCTCCCTGCAGGAGTCAAAATACATCTCTAGTGCTTTTTAGCCCGATTGGAGCTGCACACAACAAAATGGAAAAGGGTTGGAGATGTCTATGACACAATGCAGACGGACTAGAGACACCCACAACCAAATGAAGAAGGGTTAGAGACACTTATGATAGAATGGAAAAGGATTCAAGACATTCACATCAAAATAAGGAAGGGTTGGAAAGTCTACAACAAAATGGAGAAGGGTTGGAGATGCCTGTGACAGCATGAGGAAGAGTTGGAATTCCCACAACAAAATAGAGGATTGGAGACACCCATAACAAAACGAAGAAGGGTTAGAGATGTCTATGACAAAATGGAGACGGGTTTGAGACACCATTGACAAAATTGAGAAAAGTTAGACATGTCCACAACAAATTGGAGAAGGGTTGGAGACACCTGTTACAACTTTTAGACTATTTTGAGAAAAGCCTGCTGCACAAAATTTTTCAAACATGTTTAAAATTGAAATGACAATTTGTTCTTGAGACTCAAGCGAGGAATTTGAGATCCAATACAATAATCTGGAGACTCCTTGAAGAATGCTGTGAAGTGGTCGCACCCAGTGAGATACCACCATTTAAGGGCTCCTGGTCACTGCGTTTCTTCATCACTTCATACCTCCACACTGCCAAGGGATATATGATAAGACCCATGGCAAGTGGGAATAAAGATTAGAGTGTTGGGTACAAAGTGACTACAGCTTGTGAGAAAGAACAAACTGATCAGCACCCAAGAACATTTGCTGCAGAAACAGCAACGGCACCCTTTAACCTTTAACTGAGCGAGTTTATCAGTTGGTAAGCAAACAGCTAGCAAACTGAGGGTAATAGGAGCTCCAAATGTTCAGATGTAAGTTCATCTTTTTCTCTCACCACTGCAAAGTCAACTATCTGTTTGCAAAATATCCCATGAACTCACTAAACAGATTTTAATGAAACTTTCAGCAAATAATCATTGAATATATTTCTGCAACTCAATACATTTTGGAATCAGCCCAATTCAAGATGTCAACTTATCTTAGAAAAATACAAAAATGGCTATAACAGGTTTTACAGATAATGAGCTAAACTTTTATATTGTAGTAGCTGAGAATAATTTCCAAGGTGATATATTCTAAATCTAAAACTCTGGCATGAAAGGCAGTGGGTGATATGTATTCCATCAAGGAATGTTACACCTTTTTTTACTAATACCATTAATATTCTTACTTTTAAATGGTGAGAATAAACTGCCTGTATGTCTTTACCTTACTGATTAACCATTGCCTCACATTTGGTATAAGAAATGTATAAATCAATGGAATATGTAAAAAGAGTTCGTAACTTGGATTGCAAAATGAATCTGAATATTTTAAAGGCTCGCTAAAGAGGAGCTTCAGTCCTGCCCGTGTTTTCAGGAAAGCACGGAGGATTGATGCATCCTGACTGTTTGTACAACTGCAGTGGCAATAAATTACTGGTGCAGCTCCCTTGTGATTCCACCTAAACCTCAGCAGCTGCTGCAGAGAAACCTCACAGCACTGCAGACAACCTCTTACATCTCATGTGCTGTACTCCAACCACATTACATACACTGTAAAAAGGGAACAGCATTAAGTTTTACCCATCAAGATTGTTTACATTTTAGTACTCTAGCTAGTAAATGAAATTTACATTTAAAAAAAGGCCAATTTTGATCTACATTTATTTTCAGTAACATCTGCAACAATAATTTTTTAAAATCCAAAATTAACTGAAAATATTGCATTTACATCCTTTGTCATCAATTGACATGTTGTCTGCGATGTCCTACAAAGAACAAAAAGTCTCCAGTGTTACAGATCCAATACACAGATAATTTTCTAAAAGTTAAAACACAAACAGTCTTAAAAAAAATTGTAGTTGGGAAGGTTCTATAGTCTTGAATTAAAATTCAGGAATTCTGATACTCTGCAGTGCATTGTAAACACAACAAACAGCACAATCACATAGGTTTCCGTAGACTAGGGGACCCCAAATGGTTGACTGCCTTTCAAACCCAAATGACATCTTATTTAAGCACAGATCAGTTGTTAAATTTCAACAGATACTTTTAAAGAAAAATCACATTTTTTGTCTTATTTCTTTCTTATTTTTATTTTTTTTTCTCAACTGAACTAAGTAAAGAACGAATCAGTGAATAAAGTGATTTGGTTCAGTTCATTCACTCAAAAGATTCGTTCGTTTGAATGAATCCTTCATGTACGACACAACACTACTGCTCAATGACTTTTCTGTAAAAATGCAGTGTTTTCAACTTCGCTCTGATGGTTATGCATTGCAGATATCCACGATGAGAACGGATTAAAGCCAGTCATGGCTTACATTCATGGAGGCTCTTTTGTGGAGGGAACTGGAAACATGATTGACGGCAGCATCCTGGCCAGCTATGGGAATGTCATTGTTATCACAATCAACTACCGACTTGGAGTTCTGGGTGAGTTTATTTATTTTTTCCCTCCTTATCAGGCTGAGAAGGATTTGTTCACAAAGTCTGTGATTAGTGGTTGATTTAGCAACTTCTAAAACATTTTTACTTTTAAGCTTTTTCTTCCACCAGAATAACTCTTGGTCTGAATTTTAGATCTGTTATTGACATGAACCAGATGTGTCACAATGATGAGCAGCACCGAGTAACCAGACACAGAAGCAAATTACCAAGTTAGTGAGTTTATTTACAGGAGGACTTCAGGAACCGGGCCTGGAAAAGGTGGGAAGCAGAGAGGTGAGTTTGAGTCTTGTTAAATGGGTTCAGTATTTTATCTATAAGAAGAGACTTTCGCTCTTACAGATATTCAGGAACTACTGGTCGTGGATGGGAAGCGTCCCTCAGATAAGAGCGTGATCTTCGGCAGAGTGACCCGGCACCGGAGGAACAGGTGAGTGCACTGGTGAGTATTTACAGGTTGGACTTGTGGCGGGTCCTGGTGGCTCTCTGACTGACTGGGTAGTGAACAGGTGATCCTTTCTGGAGTGATAATGCCCCGGCGGGGCTCTGGCACGTCCTTTAAAGGGAACACAGGTATGCATGGTTCTGATCTGTCCAAATTATGAACGGAGTCACTTCGAGCCAGTGCTGCCACTCCTCGAGGGCTAACTTAATGGTAAATGGTAAATGGCTTGCACTTATATAGCGCTTTATCCAGCCCAAGGACCCCAAAGCGCTTTACACTACAATCATTCACCCATTCATCCACACATTCACACACTGATGGTGGTAAGCTACATTGTGACTGACAGAAGTGAGGCTGCCATCACACCGGCGCCACCGAGCCCTCTGACCACCACCAGTAGGCAAGGCGGGTGAAGTGTCTTGCCCAAGGACACAACAGCTGAGACAGCTGGAGCAGGGGCTTGAACCAGCAACCCTCCGATTACAGGACAAACCCCTACCTCCTGAGCCACTGCCGCCCCAAGGAGTCGAGGAGTCAAAGAGTTCCCTGTTCCCCACATCATAATTTGTTTTTGCTGGGGATAGGTGGCGTGAAAAGAAAGCACAGGGGTGGACTCTGTTGTCCATGTCTGATTTCTGTGACAACACTGCTCCCACTCCGGTATCTGAGGCATCAACCTCAACTTTGAACTGCTTAGCGGGGTCTGGGTGTCTGAGGATGGTTGCAGAGATGAACCGTGCTTTTAACTCACCGAACGCCGAGTCCGCCTCGGGGGTCTACTTGTATGTTTTGGCAGTCGACTTGAGTTGCGTGAGCAGGGCTGCCACCAGGCTGTAGTCCTTAATAAACCGGCAGTAGAAATTAGCGAACCCCAGGAATCATTGTAGCTGTTGACGATCAGATGGAACAGGCCACTCTGCCACAGCTCGGTCCTTGTCAGGATCTGTCTGGAAGTATCCTTGACCAAAAATTAAGCCTAAGAAAGAGACAGAGGAGACATGAAACTCCCACTTGTCAGCCTTTACATAGAGGTGATTCTCATAGAGGCGCTGAAGATTGGCTCTGACATGAGGGCAGTGTCGGACCAGATCCTTGGAGTAGATTAAAATGGGGATGTGAAATAGTTCTGCCAAATCTGCAGAGATTAAGTTCTTTTCTGCCCCAGAATCCACTAGGACGTGAATGGAGAACTTGACCTGGTTGACAATAATGGTGGCATGGAGAGCAAGACAAGAAACAGGAAAGTTCAGAACGGCCCACCAGGGTCCCCTGTTTCACTGGTGAGCCTGCCCTTTTCCCTGAGCGGTGCATTTGGTCTCAAAATGGTCTCGCTCTCCACAGTAGAAGCACTCCTGAGCATCAAGATGCCTCTGTCTCTCCTCCCGGCTCAGCCGAGCGTGCCCCAGCTGCATCGGCTCTTGCTCGGGTTCAGGTGGGTGTGGCTCGGGACCCGGAAGGGAGTTGAAAAACAGAAGTTCTGTGTTGATGGGAGTTCTAGTTGCGGTTGCGTCTCTGCTTATGGAGACGGTCATCGATGCGAATGGCCAGATTAATTAGACCATCTAGAGAATCCGTCTCATCCAAAGTAGCCAGCTGATCCTTCAACATCAGAGAGAGAGAGTTAGTAAAAATAGCTTTTAAGGCTAGATCATTCCAACCCGACTCCTCCGGGGCTATCCCTAAGCTGACGGAGTGATCCACAGCAGACTCCCTGCCTTGGCGAAGGGCGAGGAGGCGCTCCGCCAAGTTTGTTATCGATTGCCATGATGTGAAAACTTAGTCAGTCCAAAATGGTGCTGGAGACCTGTTGCTGCTGGAACAACTGTTGGAGGTAAACCTTATGTTTATTTATCCTACCTAGCCTACCTAGCTGTGACCCCATGGGGTCCTGAGACTGGTCCGACTCGGCACCGCTCTGTGACAGACTGCTTGGCTGGAGCATACTGACATAAACCAGATGAGTCACAATGATAAGCAGCACCAACTAACCAGAGCGCGAACCAAAATACAAAGTTAGTGAGTTTATTTACAGGAAGACTTCGGGAACCGGGCCTGGAAAAGGTTGGAAGCAGAGAGGTGAGTTTGAGTCTTGTTGCGTGGGTTTAGTTTTTCATCAACGGTAGTAAGAATAGACTTTTTCTCTTACAGATATTCGGGAACTACTGGTCGTAGATGGGAAGATGTGATGGTCAGAGTGACCCAGCACCAGAGGAACAGGTGAGTGCACTGGTGAGTATTTACAGGTTGGACTTGTGGCGCGTGCTGGTGGCTCTCTGACTGACTGAGTGGCGAACGGGTGATCCTTTCTGGAGTGATACACTCCCCGGCGGGGCTCTGGCACGTCCTTTAAAGGGATCACAGGCATTAACAAGATTAGCACTTGAATTAAACTCATGAACTGAGTGTCTGTAGCTGCTACCGTACTAGTGTGATGCTCCAGCATGGACTGAGAAGTGAGCCTTAAGTGGGGCAGGAGCTCATCAGGGAGGATCCCCGTCAGCTGCAGGTAATTAGTCAGGACCCACTCAGGGAACAGGGGGCAGTAACCGATCATCACAGTTTCATCTGTATCTGATGAATCACACAGATATAACATAAATTCCAGTTTATAGTTACTTCTGCTTTTTTCTTTTTACAAATTACTTTTGTGCTTTTTGTGCTATTTATGCCATATTTTATCCCAATATTCTTTTATCTTTTGGCAAGACCAAAATGCGTGTATGATCTGCATCCATGTATCTACAGGATCTCCAGCATGGTTGGGAGTTGGATACAAATTTCTTCCTATTCTTAATTCAAGTTATTATTGTGACTGAGTCGGATCAAACAACCTGAGAAACCGGATAAGTGTAGCAATTTGGTATGCCGTCTGGAGAAACTCCCAGATACTCTGCTATTGCTGTTGGTTCTTCTAGAGCTTTCTTTGTGTTGGTCTGCTTACACAATGCTTTGACACATTCAAGGGGCACAACCTGCCATTCTTTATCTTCTGTTGGTAAACGGTTTCATGATAACGCATCTCCTATGATTTTCTCCATCAGCCCTTGGAATGTTGCCGGAGCCCCTGTTACCCCCTATGGCATACGTTCAAACTGAAAGAAACCCAGAGAGCATATGAAGGCTGTCTTCTCTTTGTCCTCCTCAGCCATAGGGATCTGATAGTAAATGGTGTGCAGGTGTAATACAGAGAACCACTTCGTTAATCTGTTGTACTGTGTATTGGTCTGGGACTGTTCTGCCGTGTAAGGTTCGGTAGTTGACACACATCTGAAGTTGACCATTCAAGGACGATTAGTGAAGCATAGGGACTCTTTGATTCTTTTATGATGCCTGCTGCAAGCAGACCTTGAAGGTGACGACTGAGGTCATCCAAATCGGCTGGAGCTATGTGCCGGGAACGCTCCCTGAAAAGCGTGTTGTCAGTTAGGCAGATATGATGTTCTACCCCTTTGGCAGAACCTACATCCCATCCCTCAGTTGAGAACACATTAGAATGCTGTGACAGTTTCTCCTGCATTCTTTCTTTCCATTCCTTGCCAATGGGGTAGTCGCTGAAGTTGAACAAGGAAGGGTCAGTGGGGGGAACAGTATTGACCTTGGGACTAGGGGCATTCATTACCAGGTCAGCCACATGCAGGTGAGCAATAATAGTGCTCACTGGAATGACTTTCTGCTTTAATTATTCATTTTGTAGCAGCACAAGGAAACTGTTTTTGTCAAGCATTTTAGAGAACAGTACTGTGGGCTGGACCAATACACTTGGGGGGAGAGCAAGTGAGGCCGCACGTTCAGTTATCAGTGTGCTGTCTCCTATTTTTAGGTTCTCTGTGACTGTACACATGGCAGTGTGCTCTGTGCCAGTAGGAATGATTAGCGGACCCAGACCCGTCCACTTTACTTCAGCCCCAGGTAAGTCTTTAATATTGTCTTTTGTGAACTGTGGTTTAGGTGTAGATAAAGAATTTTGTTTTTGCACTTGAACTCTGGCTGAGTGGAAGTACTCTGAATATTTTACCTTTGGGTTTGAGCTGAGAGATTGAATCCTTTTGACATTTGTGCCAACCAAGATTTGTACGGTCTCAGAACAACGTGGGTCAGGACACACTAGGGCAAGAGCAGGGACCGACTTGAGTTTTTTGGAGATTGATTGTCTGGGGAGCTCCAGATCAATATGAATGTAACCCTTGTATAGGTAGCTGTTCTCTGATTCACTGAGACTCCATATTGCTAGACCAGTCACTGGATGGAGTGGGATGTGTGACAGGTATTCTGAGTACCAGCTGTCAAAGATGATAGTGACTTGGGATCCACTGTCCATCAGGGCAGTGCAGTACTTGCCATTGATTTTGACTTTGGCAAGGGAAGGAGGTCCAACTAGTCCCCGTGGCAAACTGTTGGTTGCCACCTTGATAGCACATCTCTTTACACTTGCATTGGTGGGTTTAGCTCTTAATCTACAGCGTGAAGCTTTGTGTTCCTCTTCGAGCCATATTTCATTTAGTAACTGTAAAAATGTTGGGGAATTTTTCTTGTAATCTTTTAGTCGTAGGTTCAAAATCATTATGTCTGATCGAGTGCCCCCTGATCAATACGTGCTTAATTAGTTTCTTCCCCCGGAGGGGTGGGTCGGACTCCAGAGAAGGTTTGCAGCCACCTATAGGGGCTATTTTCACTGTTTCTGTGCCGGTTTGTCATTTAAAGGACTTCACCAACTGCTCTGATGATGGCCTCAGGGGTGGATGTTTGAAATGGGGGGTCTTGACTTTTGTCAGCAGAGAGGGTGCTTCCATTTCGAGAGTTTTGGGGTTCATTTTACTCTACTATGGGTCCAGAGATTCTCCAGGGCTGATTGGAGCCTTCTAGCAAAACGTCCAGCATAAAGGCTTTTGCATGAACTTTTTCTCTACACTCACATAGGACAGTTAAACTTTGAGTTGTTGGGTCATACTTCCATCCTCTAACTTTAACTCGACCAAGTGCTTTGAAAGATTGCAGTGTTTCTTCAGTGACACTCACCTCTGCTTCTTCTGGGATGTCCTTGACCAGTATGGCATCATCAGGGTTAATGCCTTCACCCTTACATCAGTTCCTCAACTGGGCCATCCCCATGAGGTTTGCTATAGTTTTCTTTAGAGTTAGAGTTGCTCTACTTATGCATCCATTTGTTTTTATGTCTCCTTTTTAGGCATGTGGATTAACTGATTTGTACTGATTCATGAAAGCACACGTACACAATGCAACTACAAAGAGACGCATAAAGCACCTGTAAACCAATGCCATTTTGTAGGGTGGCTGACAGCTAAACACGCTGCAAAAAGCAAAAATGACTGCAAACTCCAAAACACACACACAAAAAAAAAAACAAATGCAATAAAGAAACGCTGCAAAAGAAAAATACTTAAATCATGGAAATTTGACCGAAGGAACACAAATATCAAAACAAATGCGAAGGAAAAATGCTGCAAATACAGAAAACACTAAAAATCTCTACAGCATTAAGTAAGAAAAGCTGTAATTTCATTCCACAAAACGGAAGTGCACCAGACCACTAGAGGGACTCGAGGTTGGATATTCACACTCCGTGGATTCAACGGTGTCTTCCTGCGGATTGACCCAGTACTAGCAGTCAGGTTTTAGTCAGTTCACCTCCATGTGCTCTAGTGTTGTGTTGTTCACAAAAAATGTATTCAAACAAACAACTCTTTTGAGTGAACAAACTGAACTGAACCACTTTAATAACTGATGAGTTTCTTTTTCAGTTTAGTTGAGCTCAGCATGAATGTGCCGGTCAGGAGTGGAACTTCCGTGTTCTGTGACTCATTCGTGATGTGAAACTGAAAGTCACATTTGCGTGTGCTGTGCAGATGGGGAGGGACTGTTGTTAACGCCAGAGCAAACAAGACTTATGATTTGTTCACTGCAAATGAACTAGATGTATCACTCAGTGAATGAAAAACTCTCTGACTCTGTTGTGTCACTTGCCAACATAGGCTACACAGAGAGGAGAATCTGTCAGATAGAGCAAGGAACTAATTCGTTTAGTAATGAATTGTCAATTTATGCATACGCACACACAGAGAACTGCTACTGAGGAGTGATTTGTTTGCATAGTACTGTGCTGGAAGTGGCGTTGTGTCACTCACTCGTGTACTGCATGAACTGAACAATTCGATTAACAAATTTTTTGATTTTAATGAACTGATTGCAGAGATTTAGTACACTCAAAAGAACTGCAGTTCCCATCACTATGCATCACCTGTTTCAAGCAAATTTCCCACTACGTACTCGGTATTCCATAGATAATTATGCAGTTCAGAAGACACCTCTCTGCTTCCTATTGGTTGCTTTTAGCTGATCTCTGATTTCACATATCACTTCATTTGGCAGCCCATGTTACACAACAGAAGTAGTAGCTTTCATTTATCATGATAGAAATCAGAAGATAGAGATGATTAATATGAATAACATGATGTTCATCTACTTGTTTGAGCTTCATGTTCCTGCTCTGTAGGGGAAAAGATTTGTTGGTTTTGTCGTTTGTGTCCCAGATTTATAATCGCATTTAATATGTTCATTTTTATTGTTTCCAGTATTGAATGATGCACCTGTCGTCTGTATGCTCTTCATTGTCTGCTAAAGTGGAACTCCAGCACATTGTTGTGCACACACGTCTCTGCAGAACTCTGCTTACTGTTCATTAGAAGGCTGAGCTGTCTGCACCAGACACTATATTTAGTTGCCTGGGAGCCAGGGGAAAGGATGTTCTGGAAAACTGTGCAATGCAGAGAGAATGTAAGAGAGACAACATAAAGAGTGAGTGAATGTGGGGGTGAGGTAGACAAGACACAAAATGGGGGGAAAACCAGAGTGGAAATGGAGAATTTCAGAGGTTTGCTCTGATAAAAACTATTTACACAGTTGTTTTTTCTTTTCTTTTTCTTTTTTGTATGTTTCTTGCAGTCAGACTGCTTCTGCATACTTTGTGCTATTTTAATTATTAATGTGTCAAAAGGTTTGGCCCAACCAGAAATATATTTTGTGTTTTGTAATTTTTACACTTTTTAAGCCCTTTAACATTATTTAAAATAATATTACCCATCAAAATTAGATGAACATCCCTTCAGTTCCATCAACTACTTTTAGCTTTTAGCTACATTTCTACGATTCATAGTAACTATTCTGCCAATTTAATCTTTTTGCTAAAATTCTGTCACTTTCAGCTTTTAGCTACTGTTCTGCCTTTTTTAGTTTTTAGCTATTATTCTGCTACTTTTACCTTTGAGCTACCATTCTGCTAATTTAAGTTTTTTTTATTTAATGCAATTAGACTGGAGGACCAACCAAGCATGTCACTGAGTTATAAATAGAGTTTTTGGTCATTTTTTTGTTTGGAGGGGAAATCTGTTATAATTACAAAAAAAAATCACATTTTCTGATGCTTTGAAAGATAAAAAAAGAGTTAACAAACGTTGATTCTAAATACTGAAACAATTTGAATCTTTTACTATCTGGTTTATGAATTCAAACATCGTTATTCAACAAAATGACAAATCAAGTTTTCAGTGTGTGTAAGGATCTGGGTGTTTGTTTTGTCTTGATTTAGTTAGTAGTCGTTATCTTGTCTGTTTTGTTCCTTGTCCCTTTGCCATCATTCACCATCCCTCAGTCTGCTCCTGTTTGTCTGCCACGCCCATTTCCACCTGTCAGCGATTGTAATCACTCACCTGTGCCCATTTCTCTTAATCATCCTCTGTTTTAAAACCTGGTCAGCTTCTCCACTTCTCCGCCGAATCATTGATGTTGTTTACTTTGCCATGCCTTGTCCTCGTTTATAGTTTTGGATCCTTGTTTTGCCATTTTGCTGCCACGCCAGCCTTTGTTTTTCTGTTTACTTTAGTTTTAATAAATAAGTTATTTTCTTTAAAAATGAGGCTATAAATGTTATGAACAGAATCGGTGACAAAGGGCAACCTTGGCGGAGTCCAACTCTCACTGGAAACGAGTCCGACTTACTGCCGGCAATGCGGACCAAGCTCTGACACCGGTCATATAGGGACCTAACAGCCCGTATCAAAGGGCCCGGTACCTCATACTCCCGGAGCACTCCCTACAAGACTCCCCGAGGGACACGGTCGAACGCCTTCTCCAAGTCCACAAAACACATGTAGACTGGTTGGGCGAACTCCCATGCACCCTCAAGGACCCTGCTGAGGGTATAGAGCTGGTCCAGTGTTCCACGGCCAGGACAAAAACCACACTGCTCTTCCTGAATCTGAGGTTTGACTATCCAACAGACTCTCCTCTCCAGAACCCCCGAATAGAACTTACCAGGGAGGCTTAAGAGTGTGATCCCTCTGTAGTTGGAACACACTTGTGACACATAATATAAATTATCAAAATGCTACAAGGGCTATGCTGCCTAAAATAAATTACCATAAATGCTAGAAATGCTGAGCCACTTAAAATGAAATGCTGTAATGCTGTAAATGTGAGAAAAGCTGCATTGCTTAAAATGAATCACTGTAAATTTAAGAAAAGTGACACAACCCCAAAAGGAACTGTAAATATAGAAAGAAAAATTTTAATAAAATATTTTTTTTTTAATTTCATTTAACATGATCTGGGTCCAAGTAAGCCTTCTATTGTGTCTGGATACAGATAATGATCTGCCATTTGGGAACATTTAAACTGTTCTTTTTCCACAGGAGAATTTTGGGTTAAGAGTTTTCTTTTTTCTGTTTGCGAGAGAGTGGCAGATCTAAGCTGCTTTGGTTATGGCCTGTGAAAATCTGATCTTATGTAATGGTGGGGTATTCCAGCAATGACCACCAGCATGAATCAAGCTGCTTACACAGAGGCAGGGGTCTGATTTGCATGATATCTGTGAGGCAGAGCGCTCCCTTTATGCCAAGCTGATTAAAGAATAATGTCACACAACAACTTCAGGGCTCAAAAAATAATAATACGAAGAGGAAGAGTGAGATAGCAAAACGATACAGGCTGATGCTACTTTGATGTTCTGAAGACACAAGTGTGGAGGCGGTGGCTGCTGCTCCTCTCCTAATTACCCCATGTGAATCCTAATGAGTGTGCACGAAGATGAGCCTCCTCCTGCACATCACATCATCTCCATCACACAGACTCTTTAGAATTCATATCTTGACTTTCATGCATACACGCTTATTGGTTCTGCTTTGTGTAGGTTTTATTATGTTTCTCAATACTGGAATAAAATAATCAGTTCTTAGCTACAGCCAATGATAATTTCCTAAAAGCTTCATTAAAATCTGTCTAGTGGTTCATGAGATATTTTGCTAACGGTTAGTGCTCATATTATTTGATGGAATGACTCTCAGGTACTATCATATCAAACGTATCTCTATCTCTAAATTTGATTGAGTTAGGGCTGTTAGCACATATATGGATTATTACATAGAATGTCTTCACTAACTGTACATTGAGCTGTGGGACACAACAGGACCGGACGACTGGAATCAGCTTTAGGCCTCTCGGAACTTCTTAGATGCTGAAAAAATAGCTTTGTGGCTGCATAGAAACCATGAAACCTGACTAACAACATGTCTGATGTGATCTTACCTCCTGCAAATGTTGGGGGTCTCACTTTCCTTAATTTTATATACACACGCACACTAGAGGATGACACGGGAGTGGATTTAGTTCTTTTGACCTGCTTTAGTAGGCTCTCTGAAATAAAACTACATAATGGCAGTTAATGTACTATGTTTTGCTATTGTTTGGGGTTTTTTTCTTTTTTTTTTTTGGTTGGTTCCCGCTCCCGTCTGCTCCTGTTAAGTTTTTATCCTGTACCGTACCAATCACGTGATTAACAGTAAAGTTGACTCCCATCCCACAGGAATCCTGCGGGAATTCCGTGACCCGTGGGATTCCCGAGAAAATGTCAGCCTCTAACGCATGCACACACACACAACCCCCCTCCCCCCCGCCCAAAAAAAAATACCCCCAACTCTCCTAATGGTTTTACATGGGAAATATCCACTTCACTTCAAGCTTGACCAGAGGCCTACGAGCTTGGACATTCTGCACAATTTCTTAGCTGTTCATAGGACTGTTCTGAACATAGATCTCTAAGTTTGATCCTAGGATCTGTTGGAGCCAGTTAGAGAGTTACAGCGTTGAGTACCTTGATGACTACTGCATACCTGCCAACATTTAAAAATTGAAAAAAAGGATAGGTGCGCGTGAGAGCGAGCGCGAACGGCACGAAGCGTAGCCAGGGGTGTCCCGGGAAAATTTTTTAAAACAGCAGTTGAAAAGTGCTATTTCCTGCATTTTGGAGCTAGAATTTGGACTGGACTTACTACATGTAAGTCCAGACATTGCATGGTGATGTTTGTTAAAATAGACCAACATGATGAGCATAAAAAACACCTCAATATATCACCAAATATCCATACTGTATGCATGCTAAGTTTCATATTTCTTTTCTGTGTGCACTTACTTTCTGTTTGATCCTAACAAAATCACTCTTCCATGGCAAAAACCACGATAGTTTCACTTTTTAAGAAGTTTTCTATTCACTCTGCTCACTCAGCCGAAAATCAATAATGGCGGCTATGCAGGCACATTATTGAGCCTCATTAATATTCATGAGGCACTCAGCCCAGGCAATGTGCTGCCGCCTGGTGGAGATATTGGTGTTAACAAAAACAAAAAAGTTTGACAGCTGTCAAAATCGGGATATTTAGCTATCCCGCAGCCCCTAAGGCGGGATGCGGGTCAGGGGGGCTGAAAATCGGGACTATCCCGCCCAAATCGGGTGAGTTGGCAGGTATGCTACTAGTACCACTGAGGTTTTCACTGGCCACACCTTCTCTATTTCCTCTTTCAGTCTTTGGTATTTTTGCAGCTTCTCATGCTCCATCGTCATGAGTTACAGTCACTTGGTACTGCTATATCCAACACCACTGCTTTCTTATGTATCTTGTCAACCACCACGATGTCCGGTTGGTCTGCCATCACATGTTTGTCAGTCTGGATCTGAAATTTCTATAGTATTTTTAGCCTTGCCGTTCTCAGGGTTTCCACCAGTGTATTAAAAGCCTGGAGGGCCGCCAGTCTAAGCTCCACTTGTTTATTGTAAAATACGTAATTTGTTAGACAAGTTTTTTTTCCACACACCCCCAACACTGCTACCTTTCTCTACCGCTTTACACGGTAACACCTACTACAACATACAACATGTCACAAAGAAAGTGTTAAAAGACGGACTCCTTTTTTTTCGAAGTCAGAGGAGATTATGAAGCACCAAAGTGGACAAAAGCTCTACATATAGACCTGCGCGTGAGACGAATGAGCTGCATGCGACCCTCATTCCTGTTAGTCACAGTCACCTGTGATCTTGACCTTTGATCTTAACTTTTGACTAGAACAGCACAAACATTTAATCACATATTAGAAGGCAGATTGTTCCAAAGTTTGAGAGAACTGGACTTTTCTGAGCTTCAGCCTAGTTTTCAGGATGACCAAAAGCAGCTGATCAGATGATCTTAGGAAGGAACATAAGGCTAAAGCAAGTCAGAGTATTATGACTTTTAAAATCAGTTCTGAGATGCAAAGAGAGCCACTAGATTGAGGACGGGACTGCTACAGTTTTGTTCATATTAGCTTGTGTGTTGCTCATTCTACCTCATGTTCCGCTTGGTTTAACTTTACCAATTCAGTTAACAATTCTTTCTTCTACAAGTTTCAACAGTCATTCAGCACTCAGCATTCACAGAAAATGCTGAACTGAGATCACATATATTTGAGAATCAAGATCATTTTTTGGTTTGTAGGAAATGTGTTTTGGACATGTTGTGTTAGCAGGAAGATGAGCATTCTTAGCTGACTGGTCACATGTGTCTGGCAGATCTGTGGGGGGAGACTGATCAGACCCTGATGGATTTAATAGTCAGGATTTCTGAGGACAGATGGTGTGTGGTGAGGTGATGGTTGTAGGTTGTAATGTGCGTGTGAGTGTGTGTGTGTGGGGGGGGGGTGGGAGGGCTGTAAGGGCAGCTGATGAATGCCTTGTGACCCAGATGAAGCCTGAATACTGATGTGTGTCCACTGTTTCGAGCTCCACTTACAGTTCTGAATGTACACATGCATTATAAAAAAAAATCTGCCAGATGTCCCTCTCCTCTTCTCCTCATCCCTGCCTGTCCTATCCCTGCACCTCACTGTACTTATTGGATTTACCATAGACAAGCTTCAGACTTGTGACTGCTGTGTCACTGATATAAAATCTTCCTGGCAGGGGGATCCAGGGAGGGACCGAGCACAGCTTAGTACGCTCATTCACAACATAAAATTTCTTTTTTTTTTCTTTTATGGCTACCATTTTTCTAAGTGACAGATGTAGCATCAGTGTCAGTCCCACTTCTGATACCAAATGTAAGGTTTGAGGACAAAGTCAAAACCTCTTGGGCCTAAAAATTGAAAATGGCAGGAACAGAGAAAAAAAATCAAACTGGATCCAAAGTTGCAGAGCTCTGATTTTATATATACACATATTTTTTTTTTAAAAAGGATTGTTCTTACATTGTAACAGTAAGACATGCATTTCCCCTTTCCTCAACCACCAACCAGAGAGAAAGAGTGTTTTAAAACACCATCTTTTAAAGCATTACAGCCTGTACCACTACTAATCAAGAGGGGTGAAGACAAAGCGTACACTTTCTATGTAAACATACACATACACACTTAACTAAATTAAATTTCTAGAAAGAAAATAAACATTTATATATTTGCATTCAACTTTAACAAGTTTAGTTTAAAGTTAAACATCAGTCTAATCTAGGGGTGTCCAATCCTGGTCCTGGAGAGCCACTATCCTGCATGTTTTCCTTGTTTCTCTGCTCCAACACACCTGATTCAGAGGTTAAATCACCTCTTCATGTTCTGCAGAAGCCCGTTAATCACCCATTGATTCAAATCAGGTGTGTTGGAGCAGAGAAACAAGGAAAACGTGCAGGATAGTGGCCCTCGAGGACCAGGATTGGACACCCCTGGTCTAAACCCTAACACAATCCAAGCCATCTTCCCTTCCTCTCAGTCAATGTAGGTTTTCCCAGTGAGGCTGATTGAAAACACCAGTTCCTTGTCAGCACTGCTCATGAGCGTGCTTCCATGGCAACACATGACAAGAAGGCCTCAAAGAGAAGGAGAGTGATGAGAAAACAAAATCTTAAAGTTAAATAAATAAACCGATCAACCAGGTTTAAACCTTCCCAAGTAAATCAACACAAATAACAAAAAATAAATTTATGAATTAAATTATTTAGTGCATAGAAAATACATAAACACAGCACCTGTTTGTGAGGCGGTAAATCCCTCACAGACATAAAGAAATTGCAACCGAACAAAACATGACATAAGGACAATACAACATAAAAACATTATGACATAAGGTCATATGACAAACAGAATGTGACTAAAACACAACATGACATAACAAGAAGACAAGTAAAAGACTACATGACAAAGAAAATATAGCCTGAAGACAACATGACATACAGACAAAATGATTTAACAAATATGTGATCACTTGTTCCTTGTAGCATGTTTGAGGCTTTGTGAACTTTTAGTAGTAAAGTTTGTGAGTTTTCTCTTTATTTCATTTACAACTGCCACAACAAACCCAATACAAGATGGCTATACCTCAGTAAATTGGACAGATATTGAACATTGTAGTAGTAGCTGAGTCAATCAAAACACAGTCTTCAAGTCGAAACATATCTTTCAAGATTATGCAAGATAATGTATGAGATTGTGCCTAATGTTATTTCCAAGATTTTACCAAAACATACAACTTAATCATTTCTCAACATAAAACTAAAATTCCTTCAAGGAATTCTAGGCCTTTAATTGTGTATGTTTATGGCATTTAGATGTGTCAAGTGCACTCTTCCTTTACTGAATATTGTATTTTGGGAATGTGCTCCTTTCCATGTGCCCTCACTCCATCCTTCATCAGAGATATGCCACGGTTGGCTAGGTTTATAAACAAATTTGGAAAATGAAGAGGTGACTGAGGTCTCCAGTCAACTCAGCCATATAATAACGGGGAAATGAGCTGGAGTAGTTGTGATGATGGCCACAGACACAGAGAAGAAATAAGTGATGCAAAATACAGCCTGTGGGGTTGTTTTTCTGTTTTTAGGTTCTGTTTTTGCTATCTTTTGAGTGTGAGATTTGTCAGAACCTCTTTGTCCTGCCTGTCAGTCTCAGTGTGTGCAGGAGTTTTGTAAATCACATGGCAGCTTGATGAAGATAAGGGTTTGATGATGTGGGTGTTAGGGGCTGAAGTTCTCTTGCCACCACAGATGGAAGATCTAAGTAGCCCTGATCTAATCTGACACATAGTCTGAAAACTCTACTGGCTTTAACAAAGGTAAAAATACTCAGGAAGTGCAAGTGATATTTGGAGCGTCTTGGTGCAGAACACAATAAAAATGGGCAATTATGAGCAAACTGCCTTGCAAGGGGGAAGTACTTGCAAGCCCCCTTCACAGAGTGCTACTCGAAGGTCCCACCAGATTCAGACCTCTGATGGCTGTGACAACAGCCACGCCACAGCTCTGAGCCCTGGAAGACAGAGAAGGATGCTTCCCCAGAGGTAAGCAGGTTTAAGACACTGAGAACAACAGGGGTCCAGCTGGACACACTTACCTCCTATACAACACAGTGAGCACAATTTACAGTAACACCAACAAGAAAACAGCCAAAGAATAAGAAATCAAGAAAAAAGTACAAATGGACTAACAGCATGCCATCCATCCATCTTCTTCCACTTATCCGGGGTCGGGTCGCGGGGGTAGCAGCCTAAGTAGGGAGCCCCAGACTTCCCTCTCCCCAGCCACTTGGGCCACCTGAGCTCATGCCACGCCATGGACGGCGCCCTGGCCATCCACCTGAGCTCATGCCACGTCGTGGCTGGTTCCCTGGACGTCCACCCAAACTTTGATTTCTTAATTTTTGTTTGGGTTTTTATGTTCCCCTGGCCTTTTGCCTAGCCGGCTTTTTGTTGATTTTGTGCCCTCCATCCATTCTTTTTGTCCCCCACACCACCACCCTCCCATCCTAGGTTTTTGTTTTGATTTTATGGACGTCTGGAGCCGCCCCTTAAGAGGGGAGTCCTGTCAGGACATAGGTTTTTATTGTTTTTTTTATTGTTTTCATGTTTTGTCTTTGTTTGGTGAGAAGAGAAGAGGGTCGAAGTCACAGTGGTAGTTATTTACAGGTGGTTGGTCTCCAGGTAAGTTGGTTCTGGACTGTAATCGGGGCAGATAGGCCTCAGTGCAGATTGGATTGGATTGGAAGCTCCAGGAGGCAGGTACTCTGAGCATACACAGGACACATACACAGGTAATCAGAACTCACTAGTGGCCAAGATGCATTACTAGAGGTAAGCAATGCTTCAGCGCTGATCTGATCCCCCACACAGCCTTAAGAACCCAGAGCACTGATGAGCTTGAACTGCTGCAGCTGGCAATGATTAGGTTGCCAACCAATCAGGAACAGGAAGGAGCAAAACAGGAAGCAAAATGGCAGAATGCCACAAAAGTGTTTTTGGAGTTCTTGATCAGTAACCAGTCAAGCTGTGGTAGACAAATATGACAGAAGATTATATTATATGTTCATCGCAAAAATCTCTGGAGCTCGTAATTAAAACAAAATTAGTCATAAATCCTGCTTGTCCTATCTGTTTAGCTTTTTGTAATTATGGTATCATGATGCTGAAATGATAAAAGTTAATTCTCTTTTTCAGATTAGGAAAAGATATGACTTTAATGCTCCTCAGCTGACACAGAAAAGAAAGATTACAAAAATGATTTTTCTAAAATAATAGAAAAGTTTTAAATGTAAAGACTGATATGTTGATGTGTGTTACTCTGACAAATGCTCATTCCCTAAAAACACTGATTCTGTTGTATTACTGAACCCAGATCTTATAAAGCCTACTCTGTGCTGACACCTAATGTTGGGACTCTCTAAAAACCCAATCACAGCTGTTCTCAGGAAGGTTCAGAGGTTGACAATAACAGCGTTCCATTTCCAAGCAGACAAGAAGAAGCAGAGGCATCTGGGGCCCCTCACCCTTAGAAGAGCCCTTTTTTTATGTCAGTTGCTCTACGGTAAATGGTTTAATTGCAATTTAAGTTTAGATTATGCACAGTTAAAGTCAAAATCCACAATGAAAGGTGAGAAGAAGCTCATAGTATGTAAATAAAGAAAATGATGTTTTCATAAAAAGCAGTTGTAGAACAGTTTGCTAAGTCTCTTCCACACACAATAATGACCCTACAGGCTCTCCACGACCTGCACAATCTTTCAGAGTATGGCTGGAACACAATAAATATGGACGTTTTTATACATGATATAGCATAAACATTTTAGAATTAAAATGATATATTACATTTTATTTTTACAGAACAGGTACAGATTAAATCCCTCACACTAGAACTGGTTCAGGATTGTTGTCTGACAGAGAAGTTGATGACCTTAATTCACTTGTCAGTGTTTCCTGTCAGCCATGTTTTGTTGAGTTGCTGCTCTATATAATGCTGTTGGAATCAATCAGAGAAGCTTTTCAATCCGTGTCCTGCTTTAGTGCTGTTAAAACCTTGTGGCTCTCTGCTCTCTCTGCTTTGTCATGACTGACCTACATTAAGCTCCCTGCCAATGAAAGCAGCATTTTCTCAGAAAGGGAGAAGGGAGGGAGGGATTTAATGCTTTACCACCACCCACACCCACAAGCAGAGAATATTGCTGCTGAGAAGGAGGAAGATAGTGGGTTTCCACTGGGCTCTGAAGGTACTGACAGCATCACAGCAAAAATCTAGAGAAAATGCCTAGCTAAAAGTAACAATAGGCTAGCTAAAAGGAGCAAAAAGCTTCCATGAGGCTAAAATTATTAAATGGTTTGTTCAAACTATCAAAAAGCTACATAGAAGCTAAAATTTGAAAAACGGTAGCTTAATGCAAAAAATAGGTAAACAGTGGCTAAAAAGTGATGAAAAACAAACAATGATTACAGCAAACAGCGAGCGCAAACCTCTGCAGAGGCAATAGGGTGATTAAAAAGACAGGGATGGACCATCACTTCCGAAAACTTAACCTTCTCGGCACAGCTAATAATGCTATTGAAGGAATTCAAGATATATTTCTATGGGGAAAATATTTGTAAATAAAGTTGGGAATTTTGAAAAGTACAGTTACAAAAAACAATTTCCTGAATAAGCTGAATGTTTGGATATATGAATGACTAGAATAACCACAAAGTACGCAGAAAAATGGGACTAAAATTGTGTGAATGCAAACTCAGCATTCACAAACTTTGAAAAAAAGGTTATTCAGAATCTCATTAGCAATATAGTATTATTATAAGATATCACGCAAACCTGTTTTTTTACTGGGTACTTTACAGGTACATAACTGGTACATAATGGGTACAAAGTTATGTACAAAAAGCTAAAAAGGCATGTCTGACCACAGACCAAGCATGTAGATCAATTTCTTAGTTTTTACTTGAAATTATTCCAAAACTTATACATTTTCACTGATTGAAGCTAATTAAAGAATTCCACAAAAAGGACTAAAATTTAATTTCTTATTTTATTGTCAAATTAACTATATATATATATATATATATAAATACTTTTATGTTTAATTTCAGTTACTAATTGTTTTACATAAGGAATTTAGACTTAGTCTATTTCTATAATCAGATAGTCACAATATACTCCTTTAATACAACAATAAAGGCATATTTTACCAATACAAACCACTGCCTTTTGTTTTTTTCAGTTTTATGTTTTATATATACATTTTTGCTCTTATATATTTGTTATTTGAAGCAGTTTTCTGTGATGTTTCTTTAAGCTGTAGAACGTTTCGTGTTCAGTCTATTTCAGGCATATGGTGCTTTGACTAACACACTGAGAAGTGCCTAACAGGTATTCTTTTGTCTTTGGATTCTTTACGGTGAGATAAAATGAAATGGGCAACTGGGTGGGGGGGGTTGTAAGGCAGTAGAGACGAGGAAGCAGTGTCAGGGCGCACGGTTATCCTACAAGGTCTATGAGGACATGTAATTCCTCCTCCACCTCTTCCCTTCATCCTGTTACCAGCATCCCCTCCACATAACCAGTTCAACAAACCACTTTCACTCTGTATCAAAGAGCCACATGTACCATTTCTCTTTTACCCCCCTTCTTTCTTACCAAGACCAATTTATCATATCCATTTCCTTGGACTGAGCTGGCAGCTTACTGGCTGCTGCTGCCGGGCTTGGCAAGGAGGCACAGGAGCCTCATTGGCACAGTTTAGAAGCCATTAAGTGGTTAAGGAACACTTGCTAATTTATGAACAAGTTTTGGAATATGGAACTAGTCAGTTTGGATAATATGCTTCTTTTGGTGCCAGAGGTACATCCAATCAAAAGGCTTTAAGAGTGTAATGGTATATGCAGTGGATGAGATTTACCCCGAGACGCTGAAGGTTCTAGATGTTGTGGAGCTGTCATAGCTGACACGTTTCTTCAGTGTTGCACAGAGGATTGGAAACAAAGGCTATGAAGTGACAAACCAGGGTAGCAACCCCCCTTTTTTTAAAAAAACAAAAAGTTTACTCCAGGGTGTAATCTCATTATCTGGGAGAAGTTCAAGTTATTTCCTGTACTATTATCACTTAAACAAATTGACAGAAATCTTTGAAAATTTGATTAAAAGCGTAGAATTTAAAAATAGAAATTTTGTACTTCCAATGCACAAAAATTCAGTAACTCCCTGGACTTTCTGTTTACCCATTTTGTCATTGTTGCAGTTTTTTATGGGTATCATTAAAATGTTTGTGTCTAGTCTGGTGTTTATATCTCATTCATGTTCATTCTCAGATATAATCTGGACACAATACCTTTTCAAGGTGCTTCAAATCAAAGAAATTTTGTGAAACTATCACTCTGTACCGAAAACAGTTCAAAAGTAAAATTCCCATCTTTGTTTTTTTTTTCCTCTCTGATATTTTCACTCCAGGTTTTCTAAGTACAGGAGACCAGGCAGCCAAGGGGAATTATGGTCTCCTGGATCAGATCCAGGCTCTCAGGTGGATCAAAGAGAATATCCAGGCCTTTAAAGGAGACCCAAAGAGAGTGACCATATTTGGTTCTGGTGCCGGAGCGTCATGTGTCAGCCTGCTCACTCTCTCACATTACTCAGAAGGTAGGTCTTCCTGCTCATGATCAGAGCGTGGTGTCAAATTCTATCTTTATGTTTGAAATAAAAACTGAGGTTTTTAAAGTCTCCAGTTTTTTTCTGCCTGAATAAAAGAAAAAATGTCATTTTCTGTGAAAATATCATGACTTTGCTGAGATTTGCTGAACTGAAACTAAAACAGAGTTGTTAAAGAGCAAAATGCTAGCTAAAAGTAAAAAGTAGCAGAACACGAGTTAAAAGTAGTGGAACACTAACTAAAAGCAATCTGTGGCAAAAGGATAGTTAAAGCTAAAATTAGTAAAAGGCTGCCAGAAAGCTAAAAGTAGCAAAAAGTCACGCTGCGGATTTGATGCACATTTATATCATTATTAATTCAAACTCTGAGGGTTCTGACTTTGGGACAGTGACACTTAGCAGTTCCAAACCAACATTTGTCAAGTCGAACAGCGCCAATCAGTGTGTCCGAACCCCGACCTGCTGATTGCCGGGCCGGGACACTGGCAATCAGTGGGTCTAAATCCGAAAAGTGTCCAGACAGCCACCAGGTATTTTTTTTTTCAACTTTTCTTCTCTTTTATTAACATAGTTCTAATGTTAGTTTAGACAAACCTGCCGTGACTTTAACTGAGACGTGTTTCTGGGACAGGTGAGCTGTTCAAACTATAACTTTCTTTGGCAATATCACAAAAACATTGCCATCAAAAATAAAATGAAGCCATATAGCTCTGTTCTTTGTGAGTGGGAAAACATGCACTTGTTATATAGTGCAGCCAACAACAAAACATTTTCCTTTTCCAGCAGACGGTCTTCTTATAATGAAGTGGGTGGAGCTCCACTTGGGTTGCTAGGTGAGGGGCGGGAACTGGCTTGGGGTTGATAGGTAATGGGGATTGTGATGCAACAGTTCTGAGGTTTTGGAAACTGGTTGTTTTTCAGACACCAGAAAACACTTACTGGTGTCTGGGGGTGGTGAGAGGAGGATCCAAGCAGAGAGGAAGAGAGGAGAGGCGATAACCTCATGTAACCAACTAGTGTAACTTACAAATAGATAAGTTGAGAAACTTTAGATTTCAATGTTGAAGCTACAGTTAGTCTATCTTTCTAAGTTCAAAAAGGAGGATAATAAGCACAACAACCATATTATCAAGAATGAACAGATTATTTAATACAACTTAAAACAGAATGTCACTGTACAGTTTTTTTTCCTCTCTTTTCTTTTTTCCAACATAAAGTGTCCACCGTTTTTTATATCAGGCAGTGTATTTCCTTCGGTTCAGATTCCTTATAGTTCAGTTCGTCCTTTAGAAGTTTTGTTTTCTTTTGTTCAGTAATTTAAGTCAGTCAGTCAAGTCTTTGTAAAATGGCCATGTGTTTCTTTGGATCCAAAAAAAAATCTTATCTTATCCAGTGCAAAGTAGGCAGCGGTTCCAGCAGTCCCAGGTCTTGGGTTGAAACCTGGAGTTCAGCAATCCAATCCAGGCCTGCGATGCTATGCAGCTGGACAGTCTTCAAAGTTGAATGGGGTTCTAAAAAAACCAACCTGCATATATATAGAACTTAATTAACTATTAAGTTTCAAAAGTATGCAGGAAGCAATAAATTCCATTTATCACAAAAATAATATTCAACTAATGGCAAGCTTGCAAAACAAACGTATCACACTGTATCCGACCTCTTAGTTTATACATAAAAAATGCAATACAGTGAAAATCATCATTTTAATCTCACACGTTTCCCCGATTGGTTTTATTTACGTTTCTCTGTCCTTCCTTGTCGGAATATATGAGCAGTAATGCCTGTGACGCCAGTTAGCATTAGCTTAATTTCGGTTGCAAAACACGTTACAACACTCACCAGAGAAAATTCACAGTAAAAATGTGTTTTACTGCCAGAGATCAGGTCACGGATCTTCTTTTCTCTTAACCGTTACCGGAATTAATCAAGAATTTATC
>NC_051430.1:32269215-32279634 GCF_001649575.2 Kryptolebias marmoratus
CCCCCAATCAGTCCTACTCTAGAGCCGAGCATCACTCGGAGGGGGAAAGCCCAAACGAACAATGTTGTGGACATACTGACGGACGTGACCCAACTGAAGCTTAATGGCAACTCGTATGATATGTGTGGGACACTGCAGGTGAAATTTCAAATGATTTCCATTTGTTTTGAGATTTCCTCAAAAGAAACAATGATTGTTACAATGTCAGTTGTTTTTTTTTAAATTATTTTACTGGATGCTTGCAGACTTAAGGACTTTTATTCTTATAGAGAAACCCAGTTCCATTCGGTAAGACTCATGGAGAATTATCAGATTTGTTTTTACCTTTTTCAATTTACCATAGACCTACAGTATATTGGCTCTCTAATGGATTTCGTACTCAAACAAGCTGATATTGCAAGATACACTTTCTGACAAAAAAAATTTTAGGCACCCACATAAAGGGGTGAAAATGAAAGAAAACTGGTGTGTTAAAAAGTCACATGACTGTTATGCAATGATTACAATATTAGATGAAATTGAAGTTGTCAGTAATGGTGGACTGCTGGTCCCATGTCAGTAGAGTATGGTACCCCCTCAAGCTTGGATAAATGCGCCGAGTTGTTGTGTACAATCATATCCTCTCCTGTAGCAAGTCATCCCACAGCTGTTAGAGCTGGCCCTTGAGATCCAGCAGACCAGTACATGTTTGATTGGGGAAAGATTGGGGAACCTGGCTAGTCCCAAGAGGATCTCAAGGTTATGTCTTTCTTGATAAAGGACAAGGCTATTTAATGCATCTATGAAGCATCTTCTGTGTCTGGTTACCGTCACTCATTGTTTTTAATTGACTGTTAGATGCTCTGGCAACTGCCTGATAACACTATCTCAGTACTTGTGAAACTGAATAATTTACATACCCACCACTGGTGTCCATGTGAACCCAATGAAATCCAAATCAGACCATTACCTTTGGAGGCTTACCTTTTTTTCCGTGGCTTTAATTACCTTCAGTTGTACAGGAATTAATAATCTAAATGCATGTTTGTTTGTTTGACTTGTGATCTTATTTTTCTGTCTATACTGAAGTATAAATTCATGCTGCTACAATGTTATGAACAATTAATTTTCAAGAGAAAAGTTAAATACACTTCCACTAGATAAATACTTTGATGAAGATCAGGGCTTTTGTCCTTTACGTGAAGGGATGAAACCAACTTGAGATTTAAATGTCAATAAGGGATGAATTCAAAGCCTCTGAGTGTCAGACGTCTAACTATGTCACCTTGGTAGGTCAAGGATGGCTTTATGACGGCCTGCACAGAATCCACCCTCCTGGGCAGAAAGATGATATGTCAGTGAGGAGTCACAGTTTCTGAAGCTGTCATGCCAAAGCTAATTGGTTGCCTCTGTAACCTCTGAAATGGCCTAAAGGAGTAGTCTGTGTAACAGTGGGTGCGGAAGAAATAGGCAAAATATCACTTCAAAGATCAACCAAATGTTTCCCCCCATAATATGGTCAATGGTAGGAAAGAACTGAAGTTTAGATCTTCATTTTTCAATGCTAGTACAGTTTGTTTCTTATCATTGTGTTTATTACACAAAGTCAGTTCCATTAATTAAACACTTATTCATCTGTAACCAACTAGTGTAACTTACGAATAGATAAGTTGAGAAACTTAGATTTCAATGTTGAAGCTACAGTTAGTCTATCTTTCTAAGTTCAAAAAGGAGGATAATAAGCACAACAACCATATTATCAAGAATGAACAGATTATTTAATACAACTTGAAACAGAATGTCACTGTACAGTTTTTTTTTCTCTCTTTTCTTTTTTTTTTCCCAACATAAAGTGTCCACCTTTTTTATATCAGGCAGTGTATTTCCTTCGGTTCAGATTCCTTATAGTTCAGTTCGTCCTTTAGAAGTTTTGTTTTCTTTTGTTCAGTAATTTAAGTCAGTCAGTCAAGTCTTTGTAAAATGGCCATGTGTTTCTTTGGATCCAAAAAAAAATCTTATCTTATCCAGTGCAAAGTAGGCAGCGGTTCCAGCAGTCCCAGGTCTTGGGTTGAAACCTGGAGTTCAGCAATCCAATCCAGGCCTGCGATGCTATGCAGCTGGACAGTCTTCAAAGTTGAATGGGGTTCTAAAAAAACCAACCAGAGAAAAATCACAGTAAAAATGTGTTTTACTGCCAGGGATCAGGTCACGGATCTTCTTTTCTCTTAACCGTTACCAGAATTAATCAAGAATTTATCTTATAGCATGCAGAAATTCGCACAACGTGCTACAGCCAGCTACGGTTTTCTTCTTCTTCTAATAATTTTTCTGCTGTCTAAACCAGAGTGTAACTCACAAGCCACCTGCTGGCGGTTTCTGGTATGACAAGAAAACTCAAAATGAAAATATAAACTGAATTTCTGGGAACATTTAATAACAAAACAAAATCCTACAGAAATAAAATACTACTAACAGTATCACACATATACATGTGGGTTACACTCAGGTTTTAGAAGGTGTCACTAACTGGGATTAAAGGAGGAGACTCTTACTTTCCAGAAGTTTGAAGATAAATGTTGAAGGAGGTAGATGTATCCACTGGTGGGAGGGGGGACAAGCAGGAGTACGGTCCATAATCTCTTTGTCTTTGATAGATGAGGCGATCGTTGGAGGGTGGACAGGCAGGTGAGCTCACGACAGGGAATCCAGGGAGCAGCAACCAGCAGGCTTTGAACGGGAACCTGGAGGAGATGGTGAAGGATCGGAACAGGAATGGACCTTCAGCAGAAGTTGGTCTGAGGAGGTATCGGGAGAGCACAGGAGGTGAGTACAAGAAACAGAACTAGAAAGAACAGGCTTGACTTGGAAAACATGAAAAACGGGATGAATGCAGAGGTGAAAAGGAAGTTTGAGGCGGATGGTGGTAGGACTGATAACTGATTCAATGGTGAAAGGACTCAGAAACCTAGGTGACAGCTTTTTGTTGTATCCTTTTAGAGAAAAGCTCCTGGATGAGACCCAAACCTGCTGGCCCACGCAGTAGGAGGGAGCAGGGATGTATCTTCAGTCAGCTAATCTTTCATTTTGGGTAGAAGTGCGATTGAGGGCAGCTCTGGTTTGGTTTCAAAAATGATGAGTTTCTGAGATGGTTCTTCTCATTTTTTCAAGCCAACATCAGTGAAAATATATTCATAAAATGTGTTGGGGGTTTTTTGTAGAAATTTTAAAATAAAAATAAAAAGTTTTTTGGTAATTCTGAATATTGAAGAAACCACTCGGGTGTTTTTGGCTTTTTCTGTGACCACCCTGGAAGTGTGATGTCCACTGAGCCGCAGAGGTTCAGCAGTTCATCAGTGAGTGGATGAATACCAGTACAATATAGTTCAGTTCTTTGGAATTAATTGTTCGAACCAGCCATAAAATACCACTGGAGTTTAATTTTTTGGCTTCCTCAGATTTGAAACCATTAGCTCCAATGTGGAAATTAGAATTCGGGTTTGGATCACTTCAAGGGGAATCTATCAGGATTCTAAGTTTTGCCAGAAGGAGTGAGACCAGAAACAGGTAAGTATATTGGTAAGTAATTTATTAATAATAAGTGCAGTGACAGGACTGAACCTGGAAGAGAGAGAGAGAGAGTTCAGGTTCGTTAATTCAGGTAGGCCTTGTGATGGTGGCAGTCCTAATGCTATGCTAGTTAGCTTACAGTTGGTGAGGGAAGTCAACGCCTTGGCCAGCTTCCGTGGTGCAGGTGAGTATTTACAGGTGCTCTTTGTGGGTCCAGTCGTCCAGGTAAGTAGGTTTGCTCGTGGGTCCAATTCCAGATTTCCCAGATGGTGGTAACTTGCCGTATGCAGGCCAGACAGGTCTCAGTCTGTTTAATCAGCACATCTTGTCTGTGTAAGGGAAGCATACGTCTGTACAAGGACAAGAGAGTTGAGAAGCTGCCAGGAAGAAACCCATTTTAACTCTATAGTAGGAGAGAGGTGCTTCTTCTGAGTTCTGACCCGAGTGTCTCATGGACTTTGGTGTGTAAGACTACAACTCTGCTTCCTGGACTGGACCCTGGGTTGTCAATAATTTGGATGACTAACAAAATCAGACAAATTCCTAGAAAGAAGAGCATCCCAAAGTGGGATGGATGACATCTCTCTGCATCTGACCAGGTTTTTCCCCAAAATACATTCCAATTATCTATTTTCTTCTCCTTTCTGGGTTGCGGGTAGCTGGTCCCTATCTTCAGCCATTACTGTGCAAGAGGCAGGGGACACTATGAACAGGTTGCAAGTCCATCACAGGCCCACATAGAGACAAATGAGACAAACGCTCTCACGCTCTCACTCATAGAGAGTTAACAATTAACCTAACATGCATGTTTTTGGTCTGAGGGAGAAAACTGGAGTAAACCCATGTGAGCACAGGGAGAACAAGTAAATTCCACTCAGAAAGGCGCAAGGTCAGGAAGCAATCTTGTGACAACAGCTCTGTGCCACCCCATCATCTAAACCAGGTGCAGGCATATGTGATATTGCATTGATGGTAAAAAAAAATGTAACTAGTTATGCAGTCCTTGTAAATATTTCTAGATATTTTGCCATTTTTACAGACAAATGAACATACACACAAACATGGGTAAAAATGATTTTTTTTTTGTTCTGTGGTGGAGGAAAAAAAAACAACTAAAGCTGGAATGGTTTATTTATATGTTCAGCTGTATGAGTGTATTACTCACACCTGTGGTCAGGACATAAAGCCAAAAGATCTAAAAGAAGTCCTAAACTTCGACAGGATGGCAGTTGTTGACGCTCCTGGAAACAGAAGAGGTTGAACTATTGTTTTTCTGTTTGTAGTTATATCTTCATGAAACAAACACATAAACACAAAGAATACACAGTAAAAAAAAGGGAATCTTCCCTACTACTGTACTAGTTTTATATTACAGGTCTGTTGACTTCATTTTAAAGGCAATAAAAGAAACAAGACTTTTTACGACAGAACCAAAAGCAACAAGTCTCTTTCAGACTTTGCATCATGTAGCTGCAGGAGCTGAAATGGTTTATTTTACATTTAGATAAGTCTTTTTGTTCTGAAGAGACAGCGATTACAGCTGAGGCAGTAAACAAACACCCCGTTTCCTGCCAAGAATCTTTTATTCTGACCAGAATACATCACCACAAAATTCTACATTCACACTATTGTTTTCTGGTTTATATTTTTTTCCATGTTTTTTTTTGTACTGTACTTAATTGAGTACATTTTCCACTATTTCAGCCATTCAGGTATTAAAATTTTCAACTTGTTCAAGACATTATGGTCATAATTTTTATAACATTTACAATGTCTAAAATATTTAACTTTAATTATACATCTTCTTTTTCATTGAAATTATTAGATAATGTCTCAAGTCCATGGCAATCTTTGCTCTTTGAAATCTACTTTAGCATACATGCTTTATTTTTTAAGGTTATTTGTTTAGAACATTTTATGCTTATGGCCACATCAGTCTGAGCTTCTCTGATCTTGAAAGCATAGAAATTACAGGAAGTTTAACAGCACAGCAGCACTGTGTAACTTTTTCCCAATCAACATCTGAAAATCTTTAAATTTTCCAGGAGATCAGCCCCATGTAAACAGGGCTTTAGGCTACATTTACATGTGACTGATCTACTGAAAACATTGAAGATTTTCTGATGTTGATTGGGAAAAATTCTTATACAATATCGTGTGCCTGTTAAATTCACTGTAGTTTTCATGCCAGGCGAGCTGGAGGTAATGCCAGTCTTTTGTGCTTGTTATATCGAACATGGTGAATACATACCTTCAGTCGGGTTGGGTTGCTGATAGACATTGAAAAGAATGAGTTGTACAAACAGCACTCACTATTTGCTCTTGTTACTGTTGTACATTAGCTTGTGTAGGCAGAAAAAACTATTCTCTGCAGCCGTCTGTAGTTTGCATGCACCGTTTTCTACCGACTGAGCGTTCACAAAAACTTCCACTCTGAGACGTGGATTCATAAAGTTCTGCTTTCAGAAAATCTGATTGCTTTTGTAGTGTACACAAACTGCAGAAACACAACAGAAATGTTCCAGTTTCACTTAAAAACAACATCATGTATACAGGGCCCCAGAGAAGCACTTTCTGTTTTAGTATAAAAGGTTTCATATGACAATCAAACAGTCAGTGTGCCTAAAAAAATAAATAAAAATAAAACTAATACTGAGCTTAAATCAATAAAAGTTTAAAAACATGTAGATAAAGTTTCTCTGTCTTTCTGTATGGTTGGATTTGAAGTGAGGATCTGATGCTACACATCAGACTCAGAATGGCTGAATGAAGCTAAAGTGGTCTTGTGGGAAATGTCTACTTTGTCCTCAAAACATACTTTTCATGTTGGCCTGGTTGAGTCACTGCTCTGTGTGATTATAAATAGAATCACAACCACAAAAATACTCAAAGCTCTAATATTCCTTCTGTATTGTGGCCTATTTGCTGATTGGCAGCCTGTAAAACTAAAGTAACAACAATCCAGCTGGAGGAAAATTTTATAAATGTTCATGTTCATTTAGGGCTTTTGACACTATGACTTTTTAAACACCATGATATACATTGAAACCACTTAACACCTAAGTGTGATTTCAGATTTTCTTTTCTGGAGCTGTAATGAGGCAGTAAACTTCTGCAAACCAAACAGCCTTAAAACTTGTAATTTTGTTTTCTCTTTCATTTGGAAGACAGAATGGTTACCTTGTTGTTTACTTTTTTTCTGGCTAATGTGATATCAAAACTTTATCTGGATTAAATTAATTGTGAAAGGTTAAGTAAAAAAAAAAAATTAAAAATACTAACATTTGATCCTGTTCTGTCTTTAGGCTTTGATGTATTTCACTACTAATACAAGTTCTAATCTCAGATCTGTTCCAGAAAGCCATCATCCAGAGTGGGACAGCGCTGTCCAGCTGGGCTGTCAATTACCAGCCTGCGAAGTACACCCGATCTCTGGCTGAGAAGGTGGGCTGCAACATCCTGGACACCATTGATCTAGTGGAGTGCCTGCAGAAAAAAAACTACAAGGAGCTGATTGAGCAGTACATTACGCCTGCAAAATACCACATCGCCTTTGGTCCGGTGATCGATGGTGATGTTATCCCTGATGACCCCCAGATTCTCATGGAACAAGGGGAGTTCCTGAACTACGACATTATGTTGGGGGTCAATCAGGGGGAGGGATTTAAATTTGTAGACGGGATTGTGGACAGTGAGGATGGAGTGTCTGCTAACGATTTTGACTTTGCTGTGTCTGACTTTGTGGACCACCTCTATGGCTATCCAGAGGGTAAGGACACTCTGCGCGAGACTATCAAATTTATGTACACTGACTGGGCAGACAAGGAGAACCCAGAGACGCGAAGGAAGACTCTGGTGGCTCTCTTCACTGACCACCAGTGGGTGGCTCCTGCTGTGGCCACGGCGGACCTCCATGCCCAGTATGGCTCGCCCACCTACTTCTATGCCTTTTACCACCACTGTCAGAGCGACATGAAGCCTAGTTGGGCTGATTCTTCCCACGGTGATGAGGTACCATATGTGTTTGGGATACCTATGATTGGCCCCACAGATCTTTTCAACTGCAACTTTTCAAAGAATGATGTTATGCTGAGTGCGGTCGTCATGACCTATTGGACTAATTTTGCCAAAACAGGGTAAGTGTTTTTCCACTGCTGGGCTCTACTCTGATTTTTTTAGCTGTGTTTTTGATTTATTGCACATATTTTCAAGAGTGAGAAAACTGTTAATGTGCATATTATCACACAATTTCTTTTTACATACAGTGGTGTGGGAAAGTGTTTGCCTCCCTCCTAATTCCTTATTCTTTTGGATGTTTGTCACACTTAAATGTTTCAGATCATCAAACAAATTTAAATATTAGACAGAGATAACACAAGTAAAGACAAAATGCCATTTTTAAACAAATGTCTTTATTATGAAGGGGGAAAAAATCCAAACCTACATGGCCCTGTGTGAAAAAGTGATTGCCCTCTAAATCTAATAACTGTGTGGGCCAACCTTAGTAGCAACAACTGCAATCTAGTGTTTGCCATAACTGCCAGTGAGTCTTAAAACTTCGCCCCACAAATCCCCTCAATTTAGCATTTATTGACTAAAATGCTAAAAACAAGTTTTCGGTCAGAGAAAAGGGTCCCTGGAATGTTTTGTGGAAGTATTTCATTAAATGACATTCATGCAATGTCAATATTTTGAGATTTGATTTTTGTGCACCTTTCAAAAAACACAATAAATTGTTCAATGGCTCTGCCAATGTGATGGATTCGATGAAGGGATTTGTTATTGTTTTTTTTGAATCATGGCTTCATTTTGCACACCTTCAGATTAGTCATGGGGTGTTTTATATAGCCCAGTCATACTAAAAATTCACTTTACAGGGAATAAATAAAATGTTGATCTGTGTGATAGGCTGCAGCTTTAACTCCACCACTTCGATTCAGTTTGACGCCTGATCAGTGGGGAATTGACCTCCTTGCAGACACTTTGGAAAGACTTTTTTCAGCATACTTCCAATAAAGCTGAAAGCAAATTCATCCCTGTGAATGTAGCTGTTTGTCAGCAAGTCTCCACTCTCAGTGCACAGACTGCCACTGAGAATCAAACAAAATTGTGGATAATTGGATGGATTTCTAAATGTTGTAAAAGTTATTTTATTTCATTATATATTTCTTTCATTTCCCTCGAGTGTGTTTGCTTATTTGTTTTTGATCAAAAGGAAACTTATAGAAGTAATCATTGGATGTACATCTCCAACTGATTAACTTTAGGAGTCAACCCAATTGAAAATGGCCTCTACAACCAACTGATTATTTAAAACACTATAATGGCTCTAACTCTGTCATTTTTACAGATATAGAGCTAAAATTTGATGTGGTAGAAGCTGAGTGTCATCCGCAATACATTGTCTAAACTCTAAAACATTGCTCAAGATCTTGGTTTAAACTTTAGCATTAACTGTCACACCCCTGTTTATCTGTTAGTAAAATATGGGTGTCTCAAATTCTTCTCACTGATACAGGTGTCCTGAACAGGTCTCAAATCTTTCTTGGTGTTGCTACAGGTATCTCAGGGATTAAAGTTCTTTGTCACCATGATGGTTTTCCATCATTTGGAACGTGGCCAGGACTGATTTCTTTCATCTGTAAAAATGAGAAGGAAAAAATAGAAAAGTTTCATTCTTTTTAGTTGTTGTTGTCGTTCTGATACATGGGTTAAACTGACTACTTTCAACAAATAAAGCAAACCAGAGCAAAAGTTTTAGCCAATCAGAGCAGAGCAGGACAGGTTGTACTTTCTGATGCGTGATGCACCCAAATGGAAGAAATTTCTAAATTACCTTTTATGTCCAGAATTTTATGAAAAGGACATTTTTAATCAACTTCAGACCTTTTTAGAATACTCATGGTGTTTGTGAAGATTTTCAGTCTGGTTTTAAATCCAGCCATAGCACTGAGAAGGCCTTTTTAATACTTAAGGCTTCTCAGTTGTTTTGGTGTTTAAGATTATTCTTTTGCCTTTCATACAGTTTATCACAATATTCTTTTATCAAGACTTGAACATGCTGGTTTCAAAGGCTCAGTTCTATCGTGGTTTAAATCTTGTTTGTCTGACAGGTCTTTTTCCATATTTATGGTAGAATACTTCCTTAGCACCTGTTTGTTGCAGTGTGTCTCAATCCATTTTGGATCCTATTCCATTTTCTTAATATATGCTGCCTTTTGGTTCAATGTTCAGAAAGTAATTTTTTACCAGCCACTATTTTTTGTTGTGACAAAAAGTTATTTCAAATGATGATGATGATGATGATGATGATGATGATGGAGGTGGGTTGAAGCAGTTGTGGTGCCCTACAAGCTGAACAACACCTCTTTCTGGACACTGCATGGAAATACCTAGATTTTATTTTTTATTTAAACCAATAAAAGATGTATATCTGTACATAAAAAACCCTAACCCTGAACCCTAAACCCTACCCCTAAACCCTAACCCTAACCTAATCTTAACCCTAAACCCTACCCCTAAACCCCACCCCTAAACCCTAAACCCCACCCCTGAACCCTCTAACCCTAGCCCTAATCCTACCCCTAACCCTAAACCCTACCCCTAAACCCTAACCCTAAATCCTACCCCTAAACCCTAATCCTGCCCCTAACCCTAAACCCTAACCCAACCCCTAACCCTAATCCCACCCCTAACCGTAACCCTAAACCCTAACCCTACCCCTAATCCTAACCCTAAACCCTTAACCCTACCCCTAACCCTAAACCCCACCCCTAAACCCTAACCTTAAACCCTAAACCCTACCCCTAAACCCTAAACCCACCCCTAACCCTACCCCTAATCCTACCCCTCATCCTACCCCTAACCCTAAAC
>NC_051430.1:32280848-32340096 GCF_001649575.2 Kryptolebias marmoratus
CTATATGTCAGGAGGACAAATAACACCTTTTCTGTTCAAATTGCCAACCCGCCACAGTGGCGTGTGCGTTGATCAAATTCACCCGCCACTTCAAATATTTACCCGCATTTGGCCGGTGGCGGGGGCTAATTTCCACCCCTGACTCCAGGTAGCTGAAGGAGGCTCAGCCTCAGGGCTCATTAGAGTAACTCAGGGCTCCGTGAACAGTGTGCGGACCTGAGCACATGGTGGAGGCATTTATGCTTGGTGCTTACGTCAGTGCAGTTTCCTCCGAAAAGACAGGGGGCAGTACATTACATAACCAGTGGAAATACGGGGAAAAAAAAGAGCATATGGTTGTCACATCAAAAATGGCTGCAGATATTCAGAACAAAGAGCTGTTGTGTTTCTGGCTGTGACACAGAGAGGCTGTTTAAACTTAAAGCATTCAGTTTGGCTTTCATTGATTTATTTGCTTTACTTGAACTAGATGTCTATAAATTATATATAAATTTTTACCAACGGCCTAAGGTAAGCTATGACTTCATTTGCATTTGGATCGGACAGCAATCTGCCCTTCTGGGTCCCCTAAACTAAGCTATGACAAGGCCATGCTCTTATTTTGAAAAGTATTGTTGTCGGGGTTTTTTTTCTTCAATGAACCTTGAATAAAAATAATTCAAAGACCCATTAAACTGCAATAAAAGACTATTTATTTTCTGGAACTAGAGAGAGAGGATCACACTCAAGCACAAGCTTTTGCACAGTCCCCTCTGACATGAGAAAGTGTTTCATGTTCATGGATATAACCAATAGCTTCTTTAGCTTCCCCCTATCTGACATGAAATTGCTTCAAACATCCTGTGGCTAAGGCTCATCCTGCCTTGCCTATGGAGTGGTTACATGACAGAATGAGACATGCAAACTGTCCATCGTGTAATGGCCACTCCAAATAACAATTTATGGACAAATTAATTAAAATAAAGCATCTCCATGAGAGCCTTCATTTTTAAACTAAGTAAAAACCTCTTCCTGTTTGCCAGATCTTTTTTTGTTTAATTTTAGATACTAATTTATGCAGATACTTTTATTCAGTTCTTCTCAATCTAAACGTTTTACTTTTGACACAATTGTTAAAATTCAGCAATGATGGAATAATATATCAAAAAACCTAAATACTGTAATTTGAGATCCAGTTACTCACCAGATTCTGAGTTGCCATAGTGATTCCCGTTTTTACTGGGGAGCAGAGACGAAGGGGTCACACAGAGCCCCCTTCATCAAACAAACAGACAGAAACGCAAACTATAAATTGAGCCTCAAACAAACTGTTGCTCTGTGGAAACTAAAAGATATTTTTAAAAAATGCATCATTTTTATGTGTCCAGATTTTTTTTTTAGCTCTTTAGGCCTACATAAATGCTTCCCTTTTGCTTTTTGTCATCCTTTTTATCCTTAATGCCTTTTTTGCATTTAATTTTGCATTCCTTTTGTATTTTTGTCTCTTTATGCTCCTTTGTTTTTAATGTCTCCTTATGATATTTCCATCTTTCTGCTTTTTCTGGACATCCTTCTGTTCCTTGTGTCTTTTATGAATAAACTGAATTATGTAGGTCATATTAGTTAGGGTTATAGCTTCAATATTAGCCAAAACTTTACACAGATCTTGGAATTACAATATACAAAGTCACAATATTAAAATAGTGTATTTCTTACAGTGGCACAGTGGTAAGGGCTGTTGCCTTAAAGCAAGGTTGCAGGGTCGCCTCCTGACAAAAACTCATCTGGGACCTTTCTGTGTGGAGTTTGCATGTTATCCCTGTGCCCACTTGGGTGTACTCTGGTTTATTCCCACAGATCAAAAACGTTCATGTTAGGCTGATTAGTAACTCTAAATTACCTCTAGGTTTGAGTGAGGGTGTGAATGATTGTTTGTCTTTTTTGTTTCTATGTGGAGTCTGGTAAACAGGAAACATTATTACAAAAAAATAGAGTTTTCCAGTGAAGTGTCTTCAAAAGGTGGACGTTCTTCTGGGTCTTCTTAATTACAGCAACGATGTACAGATCAAACTAAATGACTTTACAGACATAAGTTATTCTTGAACAGTGAGAGTTCATTCAAAATAACAGTCTGTGCCGAATCGAGACTTCTGTCCCAATCAGTGAAATCCCCCAGTTCCTCTGGGGCTGCTTCTTTTTATAAACATTTACCACACCCAGTTGTAGAATAAAACACACACACGTCCCACTGGGACGGACCTTAACAGTATGGATTCAAGTACATTCAATTCCCTTTATGGTGATAAGCTGGGATCTTCAGACGTGCAACAAACAACTTTCCATATTCGTCTTCGTATAGTTGCCTTCGACAGCGTGAGCTTAGGAGAACATATTTCACTTCCCAAGAAGGGATTGTACCTGAAGATAATATCTCAAAATGGGAACTCATGCCCCATCGCCTGATGGCACAGATGTAGCCCAGTCACCTCACCAGTGGCTTTCAGTTCTTTCTACTCTACATTTGGCAATGACAACTTCCATTTTGAACTAAGGGTAAAGCTGCTCAGCTCAATCCTCCCTAAAAACATTTCATATTTGAGAAGGATTGGATGTTGGCAAAGATTTGATCCACATTACAGAGAGAGTGCTGAGCCAAACCCTTGGTTCTGTTCTGGGATATTGAACTGGATCACAGCACTGCTGTGTTTTGTGTTCAGTCAGAGGAATCTGACTCCTGCTGCATCATCAATGCTAACTTCAGAGTCCATTTGGATCTTTCCCCTGGTTTAGTGAAGTTCTTAACAAGGCATGAACCATGTCCAAGGAATGGAGGTCTTCTTGGAAGACAAAGCTGACCAAAGAGTTCTGGAACAAAGCAATTATAGTTTTTGGATGGTCCAGTTTTTGGCAAGAGTCCATTTAAATCTCCAAACACAGCAACAGTTTTCCACAGTGAAAAGGAGCGGGAGCCTCTTCGTAAGACTTTTTACACTGTAAAACAAATTTTAGCAATACATTGGTGAGACAATTTGAACTTATTTTATTTGGGTAGATTATAACAAAATGACTTTAGTGAAAATGACCTAAATGTAACAGCTAAATCATACCTAATTAAATTAGTTAAATTTCAACCAGTTTTCACACTTAGAATATCTGTTGTAGCTTAACTAATTTAAAGTTTACTCAGTTAAATTAAATAAATTCCTATCAATTATTGTGTGTCTTCTAAATCAGAAAAATACTTGATTTCATGTATTTGTTTGAAAGGGGACAAATGAATAAAACGCAGGACAATTCATGAATTAAAAAAGCCAAGAATTAGCCAAAAAGGCTATTTTTCATCTGTAGTCCCCTGTAGACACACAGCTAGCAAGAACATGAAACTGAACTAAACAGACTCTAACACATTAAAAGACAACAAAACATTCCAGCTAAGAAAATAGGAACAACGATACATATAAAAAAGGATAGTGGGGACCCATCATCTTTGAGAAAGAAATATGGCTAGAAAAAAATCCAAAATGATCATGATCGGCGATAACTTAAACTTCAGCCTTTTATAATTAATATAAATTTGAATGTGTTGCTTCCCACATTACCATATTTTATGGAAACCAAGTGGTACAGGCATCATATCATACTCTGTGATTTAAAAGTCATTGGGTCTTACTGTTTCATGTTTTTCCTGTGTTGAAACAATGGTCAACACATCCGAATCTGAGGATATTGTGGCAATCTGCCATCATCTCACCTGTTTGCTGCTCCTGTCTCTCTGATCGGTTGGCCTGTCAACCACACTCAGCTGCAGCTGATCTGGATCAACGAGCTAAGGGATCTTAAGGCAGTCAGCAGGAGCAGTTCTTCGCTGGAGCATCGTTTGCAACTGGTAAACAGTCTCGGCCAACTCCTGTTTCTCTTACCTGAGAAATATTGATTTGTTCTTTTTTTCTGCTCTGCACCTGTTTAGTTTCCTGGCTCCACCCGAGTCTGCTCCGACACCCGAGCTGCCTGCCTGAACCTATGAGACCCAACTGAAGTCTGATGAACCTCACTTACCTGAAAGCCTGTCTTCTGGAACCTGTTGGAAATACTTACCTGAGAGAATGGAACCTGGAACACTGCCTGCTCCTACTTACCTGGACACCCTTTCACCTGAGCACCTTGTAAATACTCACCTGAATGACCTGGGACTACACTACCAAACTAAACCTGTTACCTGCACTCGTAAGAACTCACCTGCCAGCTTCATAGTTCCTCATTGAACTTCCAGTTATTGAATCCTGAACTGAAACATTACCTTTCCCTTTCAGATCCCGACCTGTCACTTATTCTATTGTGTAAATAAATTCACTTACCTTAGTTTGGTCTCCTGTGTCCGTCCGTTCTCTGGGTTACTCACATTTGGCAACACCACAGAACCTGATAGATGTATGTTCTAGTTTGTTTCCTTGCAGACTGCTTCAGCTTTCTTTTGGTCTATATGAAATGAAAAAAATGGAGTTATCATTGCCATGAAGCATTGTTCTTAATTACTCTGCACGCTTATAGGGTTCACTATATGTCATACATAAGTTCATTCCTTTTTCTTCTTTTGATATTATGCTGAATGTGAAATATATTAGAAATCATTTTGAAAATCATAAATTAACAGCACTAAATCAGGTCTAAGTTATAAAAGTTAACTGTTGGTCAACTACAGTCATAAAATAAGTCTCATGTATACCTCGCTTATACAGTAATTACATTCGCATCATTTGGTGATTATCTATGTGGCCAAGAGTTTCACACAATGAGTTCGCAAAAAACTGTATGTTTGAGATATTAATCTCAATATACTGTTATTTTATTTTGCAGAGTGACACTAAATAAATCATTTAGCTTCAATGTTTTTCTTTGTAATTATGTAACAAAACTGTTAAGAGATTACCTTTGTTTGCTTGCTCTTGGTGTCCTCAAAATCTGAAGACATATCTGAAAGGTTACCAATAGGAGATATTTTGTCCTTCTCTCGAGAACAGATGTAGATTTGCAGCATTCTGATCTTGGTCTGCTCATACAGTTGGTTTACTATGCACTCAAGTGTAAAATATCTCCTGACTAAAATCATATATGTCAAAGAAAAAATTCTCCATTGAGCCTTTAGGAGAGTGTCCATTTGGAAATAACAAGGTTTTTTTTCCGATTTCCATCAGTTCCCCCATTGTAATATTTTTCTGGACAGTCAGATGTCTTGTTCCACCTCCATGCCTTGTTGCCTGGTGAAAATTACCGTTGTTAAAATGGAGCCATCCCATTTTGACCCGTCGGTTCTATTTTGCAGCATACCGATTACCAACACAAAGCTGTGCTGTGTCACATTTAGCAAATGATCTTTTATCAGTCAGTTTTTGTCATACTTGCTGCATGAGAGTCAACTTCACTCCTGGCATTTGGGAAGACTCCCTCCTTTGCTGACAAAGTGCTTTTACTGCAAGTCTGTCTCCATATTTCTCAATATATTGTGCCAGCTCCCTATCAGTCATTACATTTATGACTTTAACATCAATCTAAAACTGAAAAAAAAAACACAAAACATGAAAAAATTAGAAACATAACAAAATTCTCCAAAACATTAAATACTTAATTGAAGAGACAATATTTGAAACTGAATCCTGTGCTATTACTAAATCAAGTAATACACTGCAATAGAATACATAATATGGGAAAGAATTGATAAAACTCGTCATAAATGAAACAACTAACCTTGTCTTCCTTCAGTTTTTGGATGACATTATTAGTTGTATTTTGTGTTTTCAAAAAGTTGACAGCCATTGGCAGCCATCTTTGACATTAATGAAAAATAACTATCTGGTGCACACAAGATAGATTTTTTTTTTCAATATCCCTCTAGGGGTTCCGTTATACTGCAAAACAACAAATAAAAAAAACTGACAAAAGAGTGGAGGCGTTGGCGTGAGGCAATAATTTCTACACTGGAAGGTCCCTATGAGGACACTCTTGGAGTTCTGCACTTCAGTTTCTCTTGAAGTATGAAAAGTCCTAGCCAAAACAAACATTGTTCTTGACAGCTTGAGGGAAATAAACTAATTTGTAACAAGCTTAAGGAATTCAAGAAATTAAATGAATTAAATTTGAGCTCAATATGTGTAAGACTGACTGACTTATAGTCATGTTCATGTTGGCTAAGGTTGATTGACTGACGTTTAAGCAAACATCTATTTACTGTTAATGTTTTTTAATTCATTCCACTGAAATGTGACTTCTGATCTGGGTATAAATAAGACTTAATTTGGGTACGAGTTTGGCTCTGGAGCATGGTTTGCCATTTGGCAACCCTTATCTTAGAGTAATAAATTGTTTTCTATTATTTTTAAATATTCCATTTATTCATGCTTACCTAACCATCATCTTTTTTTGTTTGTTTCTTACTCTCTTTCAGGGATCCAAACCAGCCAGTTCCACAGGATACAAAATTCATTCATACAAAGCCCAACCGGTTTGAGGAGGTAGCCTGGACCAAGTACAACCCAAAAGACCAACTGTACCTTCACATAGGTCTCAAACCTCGAGTCCGGGACCACTACAGAGCTACAAAGGTGGCTTTTTGGCTTGAACTAGTTCCACATCTCCATGATATAAATGGGCTCTTTCAGTATGTATCCACTACCACCAAAATTCCACCACAGGACACTACCCCCTATCCTTACACGAAACGCTTTCCGGGTAAAAACAACTGGCCATCGACTACACGCCACCCAGGTGTTCCCTCAGTTAACACCAAACAAACCACAGACCAACACAAGAGTGGCAACCTGACCAATGAGTCTACCGTGGTCATTGAAACAAGGAGAGACTACTCCACTGAGCTAAGTGTCACCATTGCTGTAGGAGCTTCACTGCTCTTCCTCAACATCCTTGCATTTGCAGCACTCTACTACAAGAAGGACAAACGGCGTCACGACTCCAATCGGCGCGTTTCAACACCACAGCGCAATTCTGCTCAAACTAGCACTCCGTCTGTGGCCAATGACTTGGCCCACCTGCAGAGCGAAGAACAGATGTCATTACAGATGAAGCAGCAGCAGCTGGAGCATGAGCACCACCACGAGTGCGAGTCTCTACAGAGTCATGACATGTTACGACTCGCTTGTCCCCCCGACTACACCCTGACCCTGCGCCGGTCACCCGATGACATTCCACTGATGACACCCAGCACTATCACCATGATTCCCACCTCACTGGCTGGCATGCAGCCGTTGCACAACTTCAGCACTTTCAGTAGCAGCCAGAACAGTACCAACTTGCCTCATGGCCACTCTACAACACGGGTATAGCTCAACTGGGTCGGTACAGTGCCTGATTCCATCTGGTTCGACCCACACATAGCTAATACATGTGACTGGCTGTGGAAAGCACAGACTCCAAAGTCTAAGAAGATGTTATTTTGTTACCATGCCTTCTTAAAGAATATAAATCATAAACTTGTTCAAAGAATTCAGACTGAATGTTACTTTACAGAGTTTTTGTGGAGCAGAGCTTCACTAAAAAAGTTTTACTTAAAGAGAAAGCACGAATGACTGTTAATATTCTTATAAAGTTTTAAAACACAGGCAAAGAAGCTTTTTTTTTGCCCTAAAAATAAATAACTGTAGTTTGTCGAAAAGCAACAATGGACACTTCCTGCATCAGAAAACCACCCTTGGAACAGACTTCTCCTCTCCAACCTGAAATGTATTTATGAAAACTGAATAAAATGAAAAAGAAGAAAACAGTATATACAGTAGTAGTGAGGGAAAATATTAAAAGTAAAAAAAACAAAAATCCCCAATAAGAACTCCTACTATGTTGGCTGAGTATTACAGATTTCTTTAACTTGTGCTCTTGATTTATGTGTATGTAAATATATAAATTTTTTAATAATTATTGTAACCTGTGTTTTAGTAGTTTGTTTTAAAAATACCAAAATGCTGATTTTATCCCATCATAAAAGAGTTCCACCCTGTGTGCGTTGGTTTATGTTCACATATTACACATTGAATATTCTCACCCACCTCCCCTGCTGTCTCATGATGAAAATTGACAAAATTCAACATTCTCTTGACCAAATTTGGGACCATGTTGATTGCATCAAGCATCCTGTTCATAGAGTCCAGCATCATGTTGACTGGATCAGGCATCCAGTTGACCAAATTTGGCATCCTGTTGACATAATCCAGCATCCTGTTGACTAAATCTGATTTTCTATTGACAGGATAGGCTATCCTCTTGACCCAATCTGGAATCTTTTTAATTGGATCCTGCATCCTGTAGACTAAATCCTGTTATCCTGTTCATTGGATCTGTTATGCTATTGACTGGATCTGGGATTTTGTTAACTGAATCTGGAATCCTTTTGACTAGATCAAGCATCCAGTTGACCAAATTCAGCATCATGGTGACAGAGTCCAACATCATTCTGACATTTATCCTACCGACATCCAGTTGATTGAATACTTTTGACCAGATCTATTATCCTGTTGACTGAGTTCTGCATCATGTTGACATAATGTAGCTGGATCTGCTTCCCTGTGGACCGGATCTGTTAATCTGTTGACTGAATCTGACATCCTGTTTGTCCTTTTGACCAGATCTGTCATCCTGCTGATCAGATATGTTACTCTATTTACTCGATTTGTCATCCTGTTGATTAGATTTGTTATCCAATTTACCAGATTTGTCATCTTGTAGACTGAATCTGTTATCCTGTTGACTGAATTTGGCACCCTGTTGACATGATACATCATCCCAATCTGTTTTAATTCGTTTTCTTAAGAGCTTTTTTCTGTCTTTCGATCTCAGCTCTGCTCAAACTTACAACGTAACTAGCAATGTATTTTCTACAAATAAATAAAAGCAGTGAAGTTTTGTTTTAATTAGTTGTTTGTAAAACTGTATGGGTTATATTTCAAATTGTCATAAGCTAGCAATATATAAAATATTGTGCTAGATTTGTGACATTTAGGTTTACAAAAGCAATTAAACAAGTGACAAAATCCTAACTAACATTTAATTCTTCTTCAATTTTGCTTCCTATTACAAAAACTGGAAATACAATCAAAAAAATTTAAGCTACATTTATAAATTCCATTAAAAAAGATATATTCTTGTCATTCGGTCCCAAAGAAGTGGACATAACAAGGTTTTTTAAAGTCCTTTTGTTGTCATATTTATTTGGAGTTTTGCCTTAAACGAATATAGACATATTTCTGGCTGGATCCCTGTATAAACTTTTTTCTGCAGCATTTTTAATTAAATGTAACAATATTTTGTAAAATAAAAATAAAATTATAAAAAAACAAATAAAGCAGGGAAAAAAACTGTTTGTTGGTGTTGAATGTGGCATATGTTTGTGTGCACACCTTTTTTACAGAATCTGGAAACCTGTAGATGACAGCTAAACTCTTCTCTGTAGCCAGGACTTCAACATAGCTGACAGGTAAAATACGTAGCAGTGTAATGCTTTTAATTCTTTAAACTTTTCCAATCTCAAAAATTGAGGCTCATATGAACACTATTTTATGAACCTTTATCAAATTTTGGCCTTCCTTCAGCATGGGCAATGAACATCATTCAAATCAAAATTAGAGATATTGCTTTTTTTTGTAAAAGTGTAATGTGAATGCTTAGAGCTGAACAACTGTTGAAATTTGCTGGAAAAACAAAAACAGTAACTAAAACTAGCAAAATGGAATCTTAAAATAAAATGAGTAAAGCAGTAGCTAAAATTAGTGCAACAAATCTTTGGTAAAATTAGCAAAACCATAGCTAAAATGAGCAAAGGAAATGCTTCTGTATGCAGAAGTGCAAAAAACACACAGAAGAAACTACAAGCAAAGAAACAATAGTGTACTGACTCAACATTCACACAACTGCAACTCCATCTTGTGTTAAAAACACGAGAATTTGAGCTGGACTGACCTGACATTGCGGATCACTGAATAGCAATAGCAAACTTTCCACCAAAATGCTACGTAAGTCTGTGACGTTTTGACTAGACATAACATCTGTGATGTCATTCTGACTAGTCAAAATGTTAATTCACGATATCTCAAATAGAAAAGCTGTGTAATTAAAGATATCTCTAATTCATTTGGAGATATCTTAAATGGACTAGTTAAAATTAGAATTCAAGATATCTGTAATTTAGTTTTGCCTGGTCATCATTTGGTTTTAAGATTTCTATAATTTAATTTTCACTCGTCTAAACTACATTTTTCCTATCTAAAATACATTTAAGATATCTTGAATGATGATGTCATTCAAGATATCTTTAATTAGAATTATGACTAGTCAAAATTAAAATTGAGATATCTTGAATTTACTTTATTACTAGTCATAATTTCATTGCAGATATCTGTAAGATTAGTTTAATATAGTCAGTAATTCATTGCAGATATCTTGAATTGAAGACTCCATAGAACTCAATGGTAAATCTGATGTCATTTCGACTAGTCAGAATGTAACAAGAGATAACTTAAATAGGTATTTTGTCTAGTCAAAATATAATTAGAGATATCCCAAATTACTAATACGTGTAGTCACAAACCAATTTCAGGTATCTGGAATATAAGGGCAGTAAAACCGAATTTATGTTACAATGGCCTGCCATACCTGCTGAACAGGGAGCAGCCGAAAGAAAAAGGAATATTCAACACTCAGCATTTACACTGTATTTTCACAGAAAATTTGCATCTAATTTGTTTTAGCACAGAGTGAGTTTATTTTGCCTTTATTATTTGATTTCTGACCACGCCCTTCTCATACATGATTGGTTAACGTCCCGGGACGTACTGTTATTTTAATAACAGGACCAGATGCTTTTTAAGTGGAACTATTTATTTAAATATAAAACACAATATTGTTATATTAAAAGAAAAATAACCATAGCCTGTATTCTCTTTAGTAAACTCGTTTAAGTATTTATGTTTTATTCTGAAAGTCTTGAGCGGAAGTCAAACGCTAGCTTCGCTTCTGCGTGTACGTGGCCGACAGGAAGAAGTGCTGGGTGAGGTCATTTGTAGCTGAGCAAATAATGGAGGAAATTAGTAAAGTTGAATGATTACAGCGTTATAATTCGGCGGGGTTAGCGGGAGTTAAATCGCTGTTGTTCTTGCCTGACAAAATCCGGGTCCTCCGGTGCTAGCTTTGTTAGCTTCAGAAGCTAGTTCCGGTCGGGTCACCTGTCCCCGGCTTCTTTGTCTCCACTCAGGGGAGTAGCTCCATTCTCGTAGTGTATTTCAGTCGTTAAAAGTGGACCTTGGTGTTACAGGTAAATAATTAAAACAAGGACAGACTGATAACTTTCCCCCTCCTTCCAGAGATGCATTTTATCAACTCTGGAGGGGTTCCGTTGGATATTTACATACACACGTAGTCAACCCAGCTAAAAAACAAACAAACAAACAAAGAATGGCAGCGTCCAAATCTAAAGCTGGAGTCAACAGTGACACCATGAAAGATGGTAAAACCGGCAGCCCAACAGAACCTCCACCGAACAACCGGATATACAGCCTTGATGAGCTGGAGACCGTGGCCACAGTGGGTGAGTTCACCGGTCCTGACTTTTACAGGCGGGGTCAGAGGCTCCCAGGCCCTGGGGGGTTAGTTAGGTTTCCATGGGTGTTTTGAAACACTGTAGACCTGTTTAACCACTGGATGAGTCACCACAGCAACCAGAAATGGTAGGAAAAACGAGCCAAAACTTGTTGGACAGAACAGTTAAAACATGTATATTAAGTTTTCAAACAGAACAAAGTTAATTTACACAGTTACAGACATTGTATTATTCAATTAAAGGCCTAGCATTTATTGAAGGAATGCATATCACCCGCTGCTTTTCATGCCAGAGTGTTAGACTAAGTTCATCTTTTGTTGTAGCTGGCTTGATGAAACCTTGAAACTAATGTTATATTTCTTTTATCAGTATATGGTCGGTGTGACTCCCAGCTGCTACTACAACAATCTTTAGCTCAGTATCTGTGAAATTACTGAGTTACAGCAATTTTTGTGTTGGCTATATTCAGTTGGCTGTGGACTCTCTTCTTTACCTCTTTGCCACACTCCCTGTTTTTCTGGACAGTGGACCCTAAGTCCTTGAAGTCCTGCACCTTTATGACCTCTGCTCCTTGTAGCCTCACTGTTCCACCTGCCTCCCTCTCATTCACACACAGGTACTCTGTCTTGCTACGGCTGACTTTCATTCCTCATCTTTCAAGTGCATACCTCCACCTCTCCAAGGTCTCTTCCACCTGTTCCCTGTTCTCACCACAGATCACAATGACATCTGCAAATTTCATTGTCCACGGGGACTCCTGCCTGACTTCATCTGTTAGTCTGTCCATCACCAGAGCAAACAAGAAGGGGCTCAGAGCCGATCCTTGGTTCAGTCCCACCTCCACATTGAAGCTATCTGTCCTTCCTACAGCACACCTCACCACTGTCCTCATACATGTCCTGTACCTAACATACTTCTCTGCAACTACAGATTTTCTCATACAACACCACAGCTCCTCCCTTAGCACCCTGTCTTGTGTTTATTCTATTAATTGTTTTCCCTGTATTTTTGTTAAAATTGTTTAATAGCAATGAAATTATAGATATGTTAATGTTTCATTTGGGTGCAGTAAAACCAGAGTTACTGGTTCCACTGGTGGTTACAGAAAAAGACGTAATGCAGGCTGGCTATAAAAAGTATGGGGGTTATGATGCCACTGTAACATAGTTAACATCTTTGTAGACATGTACATCTATGTACTTTCTAATTTATGATGTATATGGAGGAAATCACATGCAGTAATATGCACTGAAGTACTTGCAGGCAGCAAAGCCCATTTCTAATGGGTTCAGCATTCATTGTGCTTTTAGGAGAAAGCTCAGAGCTTATGAGCCCTGCATAAAAATCCAATTTGCCAAACCATTTTGTCTGATAAAATGGATTTTGTACCTAAAAATAAACTATCTAAAGCTTTTTATCTGACCGCTGTTGGTTGGTTATTATAAAATCTTTTTTTTCTTTTGTCACATGTTGAAACCTGCAGCATATCACTCAAGAGCAGTGATGAATGTAGGCTTATCAGAGAGAGTACAGACATTCATTAACATCATCTTCACTTCACTTTATTTTGGTAAATTATCAACTTTACACTCATAAAATAAAAACAAAATACTATTTTACAGATCCATTATTTACCAAAAAAGGTATAGGTTGAAGCCAAGGCTTATACCTCGTTCATAAACTCAGTAGCCTACAGAAATAAAATTTCCAGAAATAATAATAACTACAGAAATAGATTTTCTTGTACATATACATGCATAAGTACACATAAACACATTTATATTCAAATTTACGTATTTATACATACATAAACTTTACTTGCATACATGGTTACACAATACATAAATATACATCTGCATAACAGTTTAAGATTTTATCATTTTACATTTTAAGGCTCTTTTAAAGCTCACCAAAGAAGTACATAATTTATCAATAAATTCATTCCGTAACTTCACGCCAATAATTGAAGCAAATCTAGACTTGACCTGACTTTTCTCTTTAGCTTGTTCAAATATAAACAGTCCTCAAAAATTATGTTTATTCTCCCTAAATTTAAATAATTCCTGGATTCCAGAAGGAAAACTTTTCTTCAATGCTTTAATCCATTATTTTGAGTATTTTCATATTTACAACAATCTTTAAATTTCAACATATTATTTTCAATAAAGAGTTTATTAGTTGGTTCACGATATCCCACTTTATTAATGTAACAATAAAGCAAAGTATATCTTATGCTGAATTTAATAGCATAAGTTTACTGTTAAACAAGGATAAATTATGTTAATATTTTCACTAAGTACAACACATGTACTCAGCATTTTGACTTCTTGTGTTTGTTTACTTCCCAAAATCTTGTTTGAATGAAAAAAGTTTATACTGCAGTGTAGATCAAAAGTATTTAGTCCTTTTTAGGTCTGCAAGATTCTATGATCAGTATTTACATGATGATTGTTTTTATTTTTGCGGTGCATGGTGGTTTGTTGGGAGCACCCTTAATTTCGTTGTGCCACCCAGTAAAATGACAATAAAGACTATTCTATTCTGTTTTAAAGTGTTATTATGAATGCATAATCGATAATTGTTTTATATATTTTTTTAAAATAATCTTTTTATAATCACATCGCAACCCCCTGAATCCTAATCAAATCAAATCATGAGGTGACTAAAGATCCACAGCCCTAGTATTTTCAGAGCTTCATGCCCAATTGAAACAAAACAACATTTTTATCATTTTTTCTTGAGTTCTAGGGTTATTCAAAATAAATCCAGGGCTACAGCCCCAAATGTCCAGGCCTAGCCATGTATGTTGTGATGAGAAGACTTCCAAACATATTGTTTCAGAATTTATTGAACTCTCTTGTGATTGTGGCTCTTGGGTCTGAAATTTGAACTTTTAGTGCTCTTAAATCACCAGACATGAAGTGTGAGTGTGTGATGCCCCAGTTTTCAAAGGCTTTGGTATCATTTAAAACTGAAGTAGCCGTTCCATGGTTCAGTCTGAATGTCATTTTCCTTTGTTTCTGCTCGGTTTGTCAGGAAAACCAAAGAATCAGCCCTATAATTTCTACCATCACTGAGTGGGTGAGGTGGAAGCACTTCTCTTATTTTCCATCCAGTCATTCAAACACATTGTTGGCCTTGTTTGGTTGTGGTGTCTCCTGAGGTGAAATGGTGCACTGGTGCAGCACATTGTTATGCATAGAGGCAGGAGGAGGGTGTACTTCACAGCTCCTCATCCTCTCCTGGGGCCTCATGTATCAAAGAGTGCAGAGCTTTCATACTGAAAGTTGGTGTACAAACAAAGTTTCAAAAATATTAAGATGTATGAAACTGTATGTTTTTGCACATCTTTCCTTTATTTATCCCAATTTACATGGAACTGAGTGTACACGAGACACCTCCCCAGACACACTTCCAGTTAAATTTGTAAGTAGATGTAAATATGTACTGCATGTGTGATTCTCCTCCCTTCATCATCAGAAAATGATGTCTAAATGTAGGAAAATTGGGAATTTTGTGAAATATGAATAAGAGATAAAAAATGTATTTGGCACATTGTCCTCTGATATTGCACCAGTTCAAAAAGGACTGATGATGTGTGAATATAGCTGCAGTTGTCAAAGAAATACACCCCTGCAGAAGTAACAAAAAGGTTAAATTGTCAGACATAAAGGTGGGAGTAAAGCAAAAGATGGCTTTATTAATGTTAAACACCACTTACTGTACATAAATTGCAGACTATTCCTGTAAATGAAGTGAACCAGGGGCACAGATCTGCTGGCAGCATACTTTTGAGGCTGAGGCATTTCCAACTTTACATATGTGTTTAATAACATGTTTAATCACATAATTACTGTAAACACAGAGGCACTGGGGCTTGGTAGAACTTAGAGTCTTATGTATTAAATAGCTGATGTCAAAAAATGAATCGCTATGCACTGACGGAGCCTTTCAGCCACGATGTAGGGGAATTTGATATATCTGAGCATCATATGGATGAGGCTGTCCCATACCTCTGGTATGGCACGGCTCAGGGACGACTAAAGAAATACCCAACCTGTCAGCCTGTATGAAACCTGTATGAAAGGCTCAGGTTGCAAGGAACCCCAGTGTGATAAATCTTTTAAAAAAAGACTATTAGCATCAGATTCTCATCTCAGCTTTAAAATAAAATTTGCAGTGAGTCTGAGGTGCCCCATGCAAACCCAAAGGGAGCTTTTGTATTTTACCATCTGCTTCATCCCTGATATTTTATTCGACACCTCCAGATGCTCCCATGCAGGACCTCAGCCTTGTTTCCAATAATACTGTGATAGTAGCAACTTGTGCATTCCAAATGAGTAAAGGGATGATCACAGGTTATTTCAACAAGTGTTTTCCCATCCTGGTCTTCAAGACACACTGCCCAGCATGTTGGGGATGTTCCCTGCTTTAACATTCCTGATTCAGATGATTACATGAGTGCTCAAGCAGGGAAACATCTAAAACATGCAGGTCAGCGTGGCATGAGGACCATGGTTGAAAAACACTAGAATATGATGAAAAGACTTAATATGTGCCAAATAAGCTAAAAAAAACATGCATTTATTTTTACTGCAAATTCAATAAATAAATTTTAATACTAGTTGCATTTTGTGTTTACTCTGTCATTTAGCTTGACTGAATTTTGAATTCTGAATTTTCCAGTTTTAGCTTTCTTATATATGTACCGTCTTTAGGCATCTGGGAAAAGTTTGTTGTGATTTAGTTCCCTTTGTTTTGAGCTGCTTTTCAGCATTAAGCAGGAGAATACAGCGGTAACACCGGAATACTGTTTGTTTTAGGCTGTGGCCTTCAAAAATGGCGCAGACCGACTGTGCGAGACGTAAGCGCCTCACAACGTCACTGCGCAGTGACGTCGGTTCCAAAGCTCTATTGTAGCCACACAGGCACACTCAGTAGAAGGAAACAAACGCACCCCAGAGGAGTCTCCCCCCGCCCAGAGGAACACTATCATTCTATTGGCTGTAACGGTTGCTAGGCGACAGTGCTCAGATCGAAGAGAGCAGAAAAAATGAAAGAGAGAAGAAAATCTGAGCGCGAACACTAGATTTAAGAGAGAAAAGAGAATATTTGAAAGAGAGCAGAAGTTTTAAGTTCAAGCGTTAAAAGTTTTGATATGCTGAATTAAGCGTAAAGCTCTAGTTGAGCTATTCTTTGCTTTTCGTTACCTTTTCTAACTTCACCAGTTGAACAAGTTTCTGCAGTCCTTCAGCGCTCGGTATTTAATTTCTCTCACCTTCGTAGCACTTTCTTGGCGGATAAGACGGTTGTTTTCTTGTTGCCGTGGCAACAACAATATACCTGGATGTTGGATGACATAATTTGCTATCAGCCATTTCCCCGTCACCGCTCATCAGCACTTCAGTCTAAATGTCCTACGTTTCTGCAAGTCTTTAGGAAGGAAACAACATGGATACGATGAAAAACAAAAGCAGAGGGGAGCACAACTGACATACGCTATTGAAATCTGCCTGTCTGGTACCTGTTGGTGGTGGCCAAGATGGAGTGTTCCAGCCCCGTCGGCCCTGTACTCCTAGGCCCTGTAGACGCAGGGTGAATCTTCGCAACCTGCGACCTCTTTGCCGGGAATCTTGGACGGCAGCTGATGGTGTAGATCCGCTGATCTCTGCCAGGATCGGTCTGATAAATGCTAGGTCGCTGGCAAACAAAACCTTCGTCATTAAGGATTTCTTTTCCTCTCAAGGCCTAGACTTCTTATTTATAACGGAATCATGGACAAGTGGTTTGGGTGAGTCCAGCATTTTTAATGAACTTTTACCGCAGAATTGCTGCTACTTTAATTCTCCAAGGATGTCGGGTCGAGGAGGAGGAACAGTGACTGTTTTTAAAAGTTGTTTTACTTGTAAACAGTTGCCTCCAGCCCCGCTGAGTAGCTTTGAGCTTAGCCTATTTGAACTTGGCAGCTCCCACACTGTGCTGTGTGCGGTAATCTATCGGCCACCAAAGTACAACAAAAATTTTATAAATGATTTTTCTGATTTCTTGGCTGATATCATGCCAAGGTATGACCGAGTTTTAATTGTTGGTGATTTTAACATTCATGTCTGTTGTCCTACTTCACCTATGGTTCAGTCGTTTCTTAATGTTATTGATTCTTTTAATCTTGTGCAGTCTGTGACTGGTGCTACACATGAGCATGGACACACTCTTGATCTGGTTTTATCTTATGGTCTACCGGTTTTTAACTTAGTGATTGGTGACCCATTATTTTCAGATCACATGCCTGTTTTATTTGAGATAAAGTTCTCCTGTACTAAAGTTAAACCGCGCGCTGCAGCTCGGTTCTGTCGTGTTCTTAACCCTTCTACTGCTGGTCAGTTTTCCTTTGTTTTTAATCAGAACTGTACCATCCCAGAGACTGTGGGAAATAAAACCGAGGATCTCAGCAACTGGTTTTATTCTACCAGCAAAGCAGCTCTAGATTCGGTGGCACCATTAAAAATTAGACTTTCAAAATCCAAGCATGAACCCTGGTTAAATGATGACACTCGGGCTGCCAGGAGGAACTGTCGCAAAGCTGAACGCAAATGGAAAAAGGATAAATTGCAGGTGTCGCTCCAAATATTGAAGGAATGCTGGTGCTGTTATCAAAGGATTGTAAAAGACGCCAAAAGAAGGCACCTGTCGGATCTAATTGTATCAAACAGTCACAATCCTTCTGTTTTATTTAAAACTATTGACTCTGTTCTAAATGCCCAACATGGTGGTTTTGTGGAGACTTCACCTGCTGTATGTGAAAGCTTTTTACACTTTTTTGCTGAGAAAGTCACTTCTATTAGGGCCCAGATCATACCCTCTGTTCATGACCCTTCAGTTTTTGTGCCTTGCTCTACTGTTTTCCTCAGCTTTGAATGTGTGACCTTGCAATCTTTGCAGGAGGTGGTTAGTCACTTAAGGCCAACTGGTTCTCCGGATGATGCTATTCCACCTCGATTATTCAATGATGTTTTTCTTACTATAGGTCTCTCTGTCCTTGCTCTTGTAAATAGTAGCCTGTCCTCAGGTGTTGTTCCTGAAAATTTGAAACATGCAGTTGTCCAGCCTCTAATTAAGAAACCAACCTTGGATCCTGCTGTCCTGGCGAATTATAGACCTATCTCTAAACTGCCTTTCGTTTCAAAAATTCTTGAGAAGGTAGTCTATAATCAGCTAATGGCCTATCTCATTGAACATAATATTTTAGAGGTTTTTCAGTCCGGCTTTAAATCATTTCATAGTACAGAGTCAGCTCTTTTAAAAGTTTTTAATGATATATTTTTAGCAACTGATTCTGGTGACTGTGTTGTCTTGGTGTTGTTGGATTTATCAGCTGCTTTTGACACAGTTGATCACAGAATTTTATTTTCCCGTTTGGAACAGTGGGTGGGCATTGGTCATATAGCCCTAGACTGGTTTAAATCTTATTTGGCCAAGCGTACTTTCTGTGTCTGTCTTGATGGCCATAGGTCCTCCTCTGTTCCACTGTCATGTGGTGTCCCACAGGGCTCAGTTCTAGGCCCTCTTCTCTTCTTGTTGTACCTCCTTCCTCTTGGCTCTATTTTTAGGAAATATGGGATTGCTTTTCATTGTTATGCGGATGACACACAGATTTATGTACCATTAAGGAAAGCAGACTCCACCTCTTTTCGGTCTCTGTTCTTATGTCTGGAAGATTTGAAGGCCTGGATGGCCCTAAATTTCTTGAAACTTAATGAAGATAAGACAGAGGTAGTGTTTTTTGGCAGTTCCAGTGAAGACACTCTGTCCGATGCTTGTTCCCTGGCTCAATATGTTAAGCCAGTTATTACAAATTTAGGAGTTAAGATGGATGCTGGTCTTAAGCTGGAAGCTCACATTAGAGCAGTTGTAAAATCCAGCTTTTTTCATTTAAGGCAGCTAGCCAAAGTAAAACCTATGCTTTCTAGACAGCACTTTGAAACAGCAATCCATGCATTTGTGACCACACGGCTGGATTACTGTAATGCACTTTATATAGGTGTCAGTGATTCATGCATTTCCCAGCTTCAGAGGGTTCAAAATGCTGCTGCACGACTTTTAACAGGTACACGAAAATTTGACCATATTTCCCCTGTTTTAGCTTCTTTACACTGGTTGCCAGTATATTTTAGAATTCATTTTAAAATCCTTTTATTTGCTTTTAAAGCTCTAAATGGTCTTGCCCCTCTCTACCTGTCTGAGTTGCTACATCCCTACACACCCTCCCGTTCCCTCAGGTCAGCTGACCAGTTGTTTCTGAGGGTCCCGAAGACAAAGCGTAAGCTCAGAGGGGACCGTGCCTTTTCTGTGGCAGCTCCCAAGCTATGGAATGACCTTCCTTTGGACATAAGACAGGCCTCTTCACTTGCTGTTTTTAAATCCCTTTTTAAGACCCATCTTTTTTCTTTGGCCTTTGGCACAATCTGAGATGTTTCACCTTGTTTTATTGTTAATATTTTAATTACTTTAGTACTGTTTTATACTTTATACTTGACCTTTCTATTTTATGATTGTACTGTATTTCATGATTGTGTACAGCACTTTGGTCCTGTTGGTGTATAAAGATGGTATGGTATGGTAAATCTATTCTGATGTTTTGTTTTTTCCATTTTAGCTGTTAAAATCTGTAGGCATATATCACGATATGACTCTGAAGTAAAATGTTGTCCTGAAAGCAGACCGTCTCTGCATACACAGGCAAACATGTAACATGATGGTTGATGGTCCCCCCCCTCTGTCCTCTTTCTCAGGCACGGGGACGTTTGGCCGAGTCTTCCTGGTCAAAGACAAGAAGAGTAAGGCCTTCTTTGCACTGAAGCAGATGAAAATTGCAGATGTGATCCGACTGAAGCAGGAGCAGCATGTCCACAACGAGAAAGAGGTTCTAACAGAAGTCAACCACCCGTTCCTCATCAGGCTGTGAGTTCTCTGACCCCATGTCTTACATCCAAAGGTTTGATTAGTAACCATACAATGTTGTTTTCTTGTCTTTTTTTCTCTACTACTGCATACTTTGCACTGTTTTAGCCATTCATATTTCAAGGAATGGGTTCAGTGACTTAAAAATTTTGTAACTTTTATACTTTTCAAAATATTTAACTTCATTTACAAATATTTTCCCCATAGAACTTCTGAGATCTCTTTTTGAATCTGCTTCAGCATACTGGCTCCGTTTTTGTCATCTTTTGCTATTTTTAACTTTTAGTTAGCCTTTTGTTACATTTAGCTTTTGGCTAGCCTTTTGATATGTTTGGTTTTTAACTACAGCTTAGCTATTTTGTATTAGTTTGCCTTTTACTTTTACTTTCTACCTAGCATCCTGCTCTTTTTAAGTAGCTGTAGATGTAAAAGAGCTGCATCACCAGGTTGATCAAATCCACCCCTTGATCCATAAGGAAAACCTCTCTAGTTAAGCTTCTTTTTGTTTAGTTGGTTGAAAAGTTGTGAACTATTTTATTGTTACATTTGGCTGCAGTCGGTTATTTGTCCTAATATTTAGGCTTTTCAAAAGTGCATCCTAACTAAAGAGCAAAGTCACGTTATATTTTCATTTTTGTGCTTAATTTCTATCTTTTGGTTGGTCTTAAAGTGATATCTGAAATAAAAGGTTTTTTTTACATAAATTGTTGCCAATTTAGACAAATGAAAGATTCAGGTTTTATACTAAGTAGGGGTGTAACGAGACCTAACATTTCTTGTCTCATGAACTTGATGCAGTGAAATTAGCACTGAACATGTCTTCACCACTTTAAATGATTTATGTGGCAGTAGTTTAAACAAATGTTTTTTATTGTTCTCCTGCAGCTTCTGGACTCACCATGACAATCACTTCCTTTACATGCTGATGGACTACGTTCCGGGTGGTGAACTCTTCAGCTACCTACGCAGCCGCGGGCGATTCAGCAACAACTCGGGCTTGTTTTATACCTCTGAGATCGTGTGTGCCATTGAGTACCTCCACTCCAAAGAGATGGTCTACAGAGACCTGAAGCCTGAGAATATCCTGCTGGACAGCGAGGGACACATACGCCTCACTGACTTTGGTTTCGCTAAGAAGCTCTCTGACAGGTCAGACAAATCTTATTCTGCTGGGGACTGAGGATATTCTGCTAATTTTTACATCCCTTTATTTATCTACTTGTTGGAAGGACTTGTTTTTGCCACAATAACCAAAAATGTTCATGACACTCTCAGCTTTATGGAAATGGGTTAGTTTAGGGTTTGAACCACTGGACCTGATACTGTCATTTAGCTGAAAATATATACAGTTTGTTTTAGCAAGTATTTTACGTTTTTTTGTATAAGACCATTGCTCACGTAGATAATTTAATTTGGTGATTGAAATGGATTTATCCAAGTCTGAGCTTCACAAAAATGCTGAAATATATGAACGAACTGGACATTGTATTTTCTGCAAAAATACTGTTGTGACGGTTGTAATGAAATAGGACACGATAGATAAACTCACAAACTTTATTACATTACACTAGCTGTAATAAAATTTGTGAGTTTAACCAGCATCTTCTCTTTCATTACAACTGCTATGATGCCAGATGCCATTACACAATATGGTTCAGCCTCATTCTTTTTCTGCATTTCTACTGAACAGCCTGCTGTCACAGCAGCGCCCTCTAGTTTCTAGTAATATTAACAGCAACAGAACAGAACACAATAAGTTTTTGTACTAATAGTTTAAAGTTTTAAGCTTTGGCATTTAGCATTTACTCTGCATTTTTACAGAAAATGGTAATTATTCTAATACTTCCTGTTTTCCCACTTTTTGGATGATGACAGAAAAGTTATGAGCTGAGGACAGAACGGATGCTGGCACAGCTTCTTGGTTGCCCTTCAGCTGTTCGTATAGCTGCAGTTGATTCTCAGTTGGACTGACTCAGTTCTCAGCTTGTGATGTTTGATGCCTGAGTGATTGGCAGTAGAAAGTGAACAACAGAGCAGCTGTCACTCTGCACTACATGTCTCCACTCTGTTATGTTCCTCGGCAGGTTCTGTTGGCTGTGCTACTCATATAGCCTTTACTGGCAACAGTGTAGAAACCCTAAAAAACCCTAAGAAACAGGAGTAAACTCAGGAAAAGTGTTTTAGTTTGCAGTTAGTTGGATTTTGTTTTGTTTGAGTGGAATGGCTGATCAGAGATGATACAAAACTTGGTGCTAATATGCATGTATAATAATATATACATGCATATGAAAATACATAAAAAATGGTAAAATCAAAAATAAAATAAAATAAAATAATTTAAAAAAAGGTGCGTTCATGTTATGTGGGTGCATGTGTGCTAGCAAGGCACCTGGAGATGCATAAGTAAAAAAGTGCTGTGCACAGTAAAAGGCCCGCCATCTACAGCACTTGAGCAGTTGACAGTTGACCTGTTAAAAGGGAAGCTAGTTTTTCCCATCACAGAATATTTTGGGGAATACGGTCATAAGCTTTCTCCAAATCCACAAATCACATGTAGACTGGACAGTCAAATTACCATAACCCCAATAGAAACCCCCCAATATTATATCTTTTTTTTTACTACATTTTAAGGGAAGCAGCAGCTTTTTAAAAGATTCTAAAAGTTTGAAGCTGAACAAACAAAATAATACCAGCACCTCAGACAACCTGCTTTGCTTTTATCCACGGCTGAATCTCTGCTAAAAGTAGTTAGTGTGTTTCAGATGAAGTGCTCCTTGAATTGTCTAATGGGGTTTCAAAGTCCCCCTCTCTTTGTGAGGTGTGACAACAACAATAGATTCAATTTTTCCTCCAGTTCTGAATAAAAATGTACCATATGCACTGTGGATCTTTTCCACGCTACAGAGACAGATGAGTTGTAAAGAGATTAGGTAGGCTTAGTAGCAATGTCAGGGAAATGCATACCAATTTCAATTTTACCAAATTCTTTATTTTTTAACTTTGGGCCATTATGTATTTTTAGTTTATTAAAAATATAATGTAATTTCTTAACTTAAACTTGTATTTAAAACTACAAGATTTAACAAAGAACTTGGACACAAAAATTATGGAAGAACCAAAAAGAAACACACTTGTGGGCTAGTGAGGTGGTTGCAGCAGATTGTGCTACCCGCTTGACTGTCAGTTAAGACTGCACAGGAATGGTCAAAAGACAGATATTTAAAAAGTGGCAATTGTCTGCCAACTAACTGGTTGGCGGATTAGTCAGTCCGTCTCTAAACCAAACTTTCATTAACTGCTATTGTACAGTATCTGAGGTAAAACATTTCTCATCCAAACTGGAAGTGAGGAGTACTAGTGAGGTTTACTTTTGTCTGTCCTATTAAAAGTACTGTCAGTGAGTGACAGACACAGGTGTGTGGTTACCATGGTGAGCCGAATGAGTCACTGGCAGCAGATTGAACACTTCTTTTGATCTTTGTTTTCTTTACATTTCCTATACAGTTTATACAGCTTAGACTATTACAAAGGAAATCACAGGTTCATATTGGGCTTTAGAGGCGAAAGTTGATGGATGTTAAAATTTTAGGCAACATGTCTGCAGAACGTCTTTTAATTACTTCCACCATTTTTGTAACAAGCTTCGGGTTTTAAATTGTCCGTTTGGGCACCATGGGCAAATTCTGTTTGTGCTTAGTGACCTTGGAAAAATGTCCTCTATACTCTGAAGCTGGTTTCTTTTCAGCAGACCTATTCTGGCGTCATCAGAGGACAAAGTGATGTCATTTAGTGAATTGAAAACAGAGCGAGCAAAGCTTCACCACCGCCTCATCAGAAGAGAAAAGATCCTCAAACAGATGATTGAATACCTGCACTGCTGCAGTGTTTCTCCCACAGCTGCACCGACCCCCACTGACATGTAAACATAATGGAGTAAGATTACATTTTCAGAGCCAAACAGATGGGGAGTAGATACCTCTCTGATGTTCAAGTGACCCACTTGAAGAAACTGAGAGCTGCAGAACTGCCAGGGCGAGGAAGACAACTGCCTCATTGCTGTTGGCTTTATGTGGAAAGCCCTCCTCCTCCTCCTTCTCCTCCTCTTCCTCCTCCTCTGCTTGTGCTGCCACAGTGACCCCTACTGGCAGACAGACTCTCGTGCAGACCTGTGAAAACCAACAGCCCCTGTCTCATTTCTGCCCAAACCCAGCACTCATGCTTCACTCCACATCTGCAGACTCTCATCCTTGACCAGCACCTCTGTTATTTCCATACAAATTACTGTCACCATGGCAACTGGTCAAAAAAGGTCATTTTCCAAGCCTGGCACCATGCCGAGTGCCTCTTCATCAGTGCTTGTTCTTCATCCTTGTCCTGTCAGAAGCAGAAGCACTGTGTGTCATTTACCAGATGGACTGCTTGATTATGGAAAAAATCATAATCTGTTTTTTGATCAATATTGCAATTAGGATTATTGAAAACAATTATTAAAAATGCAACATTTCTAAACTCAATGATGCATTTTTTACACTTAAGAAACAGTGAATTGCCTCAGATGGGAATTTTCCTTGATACCTTCCTGTTGTACTTTCCCTTAAAATATTATTATATTATTTAGGCCACAGTATAAAATAATAAACAATAAAATCAGCAATATAGAACATTTCAGTATATGGTAGGACACTATGAGGTCTATTTTACACTCTTTTTGTTTGTCTTTATTTTTCTAAATTGCATTCTTTATGTTACTTTTTGGGTTAAAAAAAGAATATCTTATTGTCTGGTGGATTAATAAAGTGTCAATAATTTAATGGGAAATTATCCAGAATTTCGTAAATACTGACAGTTTTCAACGAAATTACATCAGAAAGCTTCAAGTTGAACAGAAAAGTGTTTTGAAGTCAACATCAGTTGAAAGAAAATCTTAAAATATGCTAATTGTAAAATTTTCACAAGCAAAAAGACATTGAAGAAACCACTCGGGTGTTTTCGGTTTTTTCCATGACCCGTATGATGTGTGACGTCCACAGAGTAGCTGAGGTTAATGAGCATTCAGCAATTCATCAGTGAGTGGACGAACACGGTATGACATAGTTCAGTGCCGTGGAATTCATTGTTTGTACCGGTCAGCAGATACCAGTAGAGTTCCTGAAAAATAAAAAAATAAAAGTTTCTTATATTTGGATCCACAAGCTCTGCTGTGGGAATGACAATCAGAACACTGGTTCAAAGGGAAGCACAACAAGCTCAACGCTTGTTGATGTGGTGGACTGGCTTCATGCCAAAAAAACTGGACCTTTTGCAACTGTTGTTAGTTTTAAAAGAAAAGCAAATTGAGATGAGGACATCACCACGGAGAAGGAGGAGAAAGGAGCTTACTTCAGACATGTGAACGTACGCTGTCAGATACAGGCCGACAGCCTGAGATCAGTTTGTGATTCAGAGCAGTTTGTTACTGATGAAAAAATATAGACAATCCATGTGTGATTAAACAAATGTCAGTCTGAAACTACTATTGATTAGTTTACTCTGGCTATTCTCAAGCGTGCTCACATTTCTAAAGAGATAGCGTCCAGTTAGCAATATTAGCTCTCTTCCGCTGGTGTGTTGATTTGCAGTGTCATGTACTGATGTCGTAACAATGATCTGGTCGGTAATCGTTTCTCACTGTTCCATGTTCCCAACTCGGTCATTATGGGCATTGTTCTGTCGGCCATGATGGTCCTGGTGATCATCAGAATCCAAATCTGAAGAGTTGGCTTGGTTGTATATCCATTACTCCCGCAAAGTCTTCCGGCATTTCATCACTTTCAATAAAGGCTTCTTCTTCCATTTCTACTAGTAAACAACCAGATAGTAGCTTTGTTGCCATGAACCCACGATGGCAACTCCACACCACAAATCCCCTACCTTGGAAATTATTGATTAGAATTCTAATGTAACCAGATCTTTCCTGCGTTGTGCTGGTTTTATTTAATGAATAGACTGTAACACAGTTCATCGTTGAGACTGGTAGTTTCTTGATTTATTCTGACAAGAACAATGAGCAGAAAACAGCCGTTTTATTGGCCGCCCACTCCAAATCCTCTCCCCAGGACAACATGACAAACATGTCACATAACTTTCAAAATAAACAACATAAACCTTTAATACAAATGACATACCTGACAAGAACAATGAACAGCGTATATATTGGGTTCTTAAAAATACTTTTATCGGAAGCAAATGATTTGGTCATATATTTTTATTTTTTGCAAAGAAGAAGAAATCAAATCTATGTTGAGAAATGATTGAGTTATAACCAGTTTTTAGTGCTTGGAGTATGCGTTGTAAATGACTCTGCTACTGCCACACCAATTTTTAGCCTGATATCTGCAAAACTGGCTGAATTAGTTTCATTTCTGTGTTGACTAAGGTCAATTTGCTGTCTTGAATTGGTGTGACTCGAAATGTTAATTAGTTATACATGTCCAATCAATCGTTATTTCCTGTGAGTTTTTTTAAAATCCATTCAGTGGTTTATGAAATATAACCAAACAGACCACAATAATAACAAAATCTGCCAGCAGATAATGCAGATTCTTGAACAAACATTGAACCCATAAATACACAAAGCTGTGAGTTTTTAACCCTGAAGGTTTTTATGTCTCTCCAGGACCTGGACTCTATGTGGAACTCCAGAGTACTTGGCCCCAGAGGTGATCCAAAGCAAAGGCCATGGCCGAGCAGTGGACTGGTGGGCTTTGGGCATCCTGGTCTTTGAGATGTTGGCTGGGTAAGTTCTGCTTTCAACACCAGGGGGCACTGTGCTTTTCTGGAGGGAAGAGCTGCTGTTTGTTTAAAAACACAAGAAGCAGGATGATGTGCTGTTTTACACACATGACTGAATAAACTGATAACTTAAATGAATGCAGAGTGCTGAAGGACTGCTGAATTTGTTGAAGAAGGTAAAAGTGAGTAGAAGCTGAACTTTCAGTGTTGAAATTTTTAAATAAGACTACAATAGGAACAGAAAGACATACAGATATATATACATGATTTAGTAATTTTTTTTATTTAAGCTACCATTTTTCTGGTTTTATCTTTTGTTCTGTTTGTTTTAACGTTGATCATTCGGTTTAAGCTTCTTCAGCAGTCTCATTGTGTTTCTTTAGTTAAAATTGTCTTCATACGGTATTGCTGTCAGTGTGTGTGTGTGTGCTCTGAGTGAATCATTGTTGCAACTGGAGAACAATGAGCCCTGTTAGAAGGAACTCTGGTTCAGTCTGGTGTTCACAGACATTGGCTGTGAATAGTGATCATGCGTGAGAAAACGGGGTCTGAAGGCTGAGACTGAAACGATTGAGGTTTTGTGACTCAATAATACAACACTTGGTTGATTTCAGTGCTGCAGAAGCATGAGCAAGTCAATCAAGATCAAATCTGTTCAAAAAAAGCCTAAAAACAGCCCTCTGAAAGCAGATTTATAACACTTTGACAACATCTGTTTTCACTCAGAACAGGGCGTGTCTTTCTTTGACTGAAGTAATTTCCTGTATTCTAAGCACTCAAATGTTTTATTATTAAATGTGGGAGAGATGGTTACTGAGTGAGTCAAAAAGAATACAATTATGATTCAGTTGAGGTTTTTTATTTGTTTACTTTCATTTCTTTCTTTATTTTTATTTTTAGTGCCAATTCACGAATTCAATTATAATACAAAGCATTCACATAAAACACAAATTAGTAAAAGTTATCTACCTTAGCATGGTTTCCCTCAGAAAAGAGGCTAAGCCTGATGGTAGGTGGCTGTTTACCGGCTGATCGTCAGCCGACCATGATTTTGTAAAAAAAAAAAAAAGACTAAATTTGTCAGGAAAGTAGAAAATACGGCTATTTATTATGTGATATTGTAAGATATTTGTGTCAAATATTTACACAACTACAATTTTACAAAAAGGCACTTTTGAAATACTTTTTAAAACAAAAATACAATTAAAATAAATACAAGTTGTTTGCACCTAATTTAATTCACATTTACAAATAAATTAAATTAACATAAATGTAAAAGTGCAAACAAAGCACCAACACACGTCTCATTTACAGGCCAATGAATAACAACAGAGAACTGATAAACAGAGAGACTCTGTACTGTACTGTGCTTTTTGTGGCACAGGCTGCATGTTGGATCACTACATGGAACAACAAAACAAAGCATATCTAATGCTAAATTTAATAGCATAATTTTACTGTTAAACAAGGATAAATTAGCACACATATTAATATTTTCACTAAGTACAACACATGCTTACCGTATTTGGTCTTATAAAGCCACCCGCTGCATTGTGGTCTATAAACACTCCTTTTTATCGACTGCAGCAGAATTTGGGGAAAAAAAATATAGCTTTTAGGGTTCTGAAAGTACTGCAGATCCTCCAACATAGGATCTGTGGAACCACTGGCTTGTAGATTCCCAACCCGTGTCATTGTTCATACATTTCCCTGCCCTGACACAGATTCCTGAGTTATTACATCATCGCAAACATTCGAACACACATAAGTGGAGTCTGCGGTTTGTGGCTCGAGCCCAGATGCCCGCCCCACCTCCCCCGCCACAGACTCTGCAGCTCTTCACGAGAAGGCGAGCAGCGTGTGACAAGCCGTTGCAATTATGTGCCTGTCTGCTTCATGTGTAATGTGTTTAGAGGCCAGTAACACTGTGTAATTTGTGGGTAATGACTTGTCCAGAGCAGAGCAGAGAGAAGAAGAGCCGGGAAATGATTCGGCGGAGAGCAGCAGCAGTTTTTCAGGTGTTAGAAACACATGAACAAAGAGGAAAACTGGTCAGAGAAGTTGTACCGTAAGGAAACTTTTCAACAGCCATTCAGCCTGTTAAAAGAAACAAACACCCACTAGGTATGGTTGTGTGCACCACACTGAACATGGAACAGAGAAAGCAAAGATGAAAGCTGTCTGAGCAGCTCAGAACAAAGATTATAGATATCCATGTTAAAGATAAAATCTACAAGACCATCTCCAAGCAGCTTCAAGTTCCTCTGACCTTAGCTTCCAATATTATTAAAAAGTAGAAGGTTCAAGAAGCTGCAGCCATCCTTCCAGGACTTATGCAAGAGGAATGCAACCTCAGGTTTATCAGACAGGTGGATGGTAGAAAAAGAGCCAAAGAAACCATCCCAAACCATTTCAGCTCAACTCCAAGATCAAGGTATGCCACTTTGTGATCACACCATCCATTACATTTTGAATCTTAATGATGGAAGAAGACCCAGGATTCTTCACTGTTGGCAGAAAAACACAAAAAAGACAGACAGGAGCTCACCAAAATGGATGTGGACAAGAACGAAAGTTTCTGGAACTAATGAGACAAAAATTAAGATTTTTTTTCTTTAATCACATTAGCTTTGTTTCCAGATGATATGAGATATATGTCATATGTCATCATATATGTGATATGAACGCCATACCTGCTGTAAAACATGGAAGCGTTTTGTTTGGGGGCTGCTTTTGCTGCATGTGGCACAGGGAACATGCTCAACCTCAGTCACAACTCATGGGTCCATCAACAGGATAACGACAAAATACATGGACCTAAACGCACTCTAAGAAATGTTGAGAATAAAAAAACATTGGGCTGTTCTTAAATGGTCTTCCATGAGCCCAGATGTTTATTCTGTTGAACATCTGTGGAAATATCTGAAATTTGCAGTGTGGAGATGCCAGCAAATCTGAGACATCTGGATCAGTTTTGTAGGGTCCTTTTGTCAGAGTTTGGATTTTTTTTTTTTTTTTTTGCATTAACGGCCTAATGCAAAAATGAACTGTTTCATCTAAAGTAAACCACCAGTGTTTTGACAAGAAACCCAGAGGCCTCTGTTGATCTTATCAGACCAAGAGGAGCCCACATACTGAGAGGTTCCCCTTCCGAGGACCCATACAATAGCCATAAACTAAGGTTCGACCCAGTTCCTGCCGACGGAGACGGAAAATAGTGCCCTGGAGACGACATCTTCCGGTCACCTTTCACCCCGCCGTGCCCTAAAAGTTCTTGGCTGGTACCGAAAGACAGCGGCTAGACGTATCCTCAAAATCTCTGAACCATTTGCTGGCCTGCTTCTGATGGTGTGCCGAGCTGTGCTCCGGTCTCACTCAGGTTGTCAAATCCATAATAATAATCGTCATTTACATTACGCAAAGTTAAATTTTCAAACCCATTCTACCTGAAAATTTTAACTTCTTTGATTTAATTAGACTTTGTGTTCAACCTTCAACCTTCACAACCTGTCAATCAGTATCTTATTACCATATTCAAGCGTGCAATATTTTCATAACCTGCCAGAACTTGTGTTATATTTGTTTATTCAATAAAAGTCACATAAATACTGCAAAACATACCTCAGTTGTGCTTATGTTTTGATATAAGAACTCATGATTTAGGGTAGTTAAGTTTTGACACTGGTAACTAAAAATTATAGATTTACGTAATTTTTCCCTCTTTGGGAGGGTGGTGCCCCGAGGTATTATAATTTACGAATTATTAACAATTCAGACGTCTCCATCTCACAATAAAATATACCCTTTCCCCTACAGTTTGTTAAGGAAGAAGTGGCCTAAATCTAAATACAGATGTTTCATTGAGGAGTACAGAGATCACTTGTTGCCAGTGATTACTGCAAAAGGTTGTGCTACAAAGTATTACATTAGGATCATATATTTTTGCCCATAACATATCGTGTACATAATATATTTAGCTGAATCAACAATTAAAAGTAAAAACATCTCACTTCTGTTAAATATGGACTAAACAATGGATGTGATTAAACCTTTGTTAGGTTCAAGTCATTTCAGAGATAGTTGTTTTAAATTATTGTGGAAAGAGACCAATGAATTTGTCTTTGTATGTGTTACTGTTTCAAATTCAAACTTTGTGGAAGCTCTCCCTTAGTGTGTCACCGGTTCTTGCATCAAGCAGGGTTGTTTGGAGGTGACATTTCTTTCTGTTCACAGTTATCCGCCGTTTTTCGATGACAATCCATTTGGAATCTACCAGAAGATTCTGTCCGGAAAACTGGAATTCCCACGCCATCTAGATTTCTACGTGAAGTAAGTTACAAACACATGATTAGGCATGGGTCAAATACCAGTTTCAAGGTATAACACAGTTTTAAAAACTGCTACATACTGTTCCTGTGGTTAAAATGTCTTTTTAAAAAGATACAAAAGACATTTTTTTTTGTTTTGTTTTCAAAGAGCAAAGAAATAATATTCTTCACAATAGGCACAAGTATTTTTTTAATTAAAAAAAAAAACTTTATTGTGGTGTTTTAGCTGACAAATTTAAATTTTAAATTCATTTTTACACTCATGATTAAATTAAAATGTATTAAAAATTAAATTAAATTTTATTAATGAAAAATTATCAACAATTAAAAATGATGAAGTAGAGAAGTAATATTTTCTGTAAAAATGTGTGGATGCTGAGCACTGAATGACTGCTAAAAGTTGTTGAAGAATGAGTTGTTAACTAAAATGTTAAACGCTAAATTAACAAAATGAAAACTAAAATAAGCAAAATGGAAGGTAAAGCTAAAATAAAAAAACAGAAACTAAAAGCTAGATTTACCAAAACCATAGCTAAAACCTTACCTTAGCAGAAGCATATCTAAGTTAAAATTAAATAAAAATGTAGCAAAAAGCTAACGTTTTCAAAACAATAGCTAAACGTTAAAATTAGCAATACGCTAGCTTAAAGCTAAGAGTAACAAAAGAAGACAAAAATAGTCAGTGCACTATGGGCAATTTCAGAGAACAGTGTTTTAAAGGACTTGGATCTCTGTGTTTGGCTTAACTTTATGCATTTTTATTTTTTTGTTGAAATTAATTTTAATGTCCTACCTTATCTTGTAAAGAGACCTTGGGTGTTCGGAAAGACACTTAAAAATAAAATGTATTATTATTAAATCTCACAAAATAAAAAGGGAGAAAGAATGGCAGTCCTCTTATTGATGTTTCTCTTCTGAATACAGTGAGAGATTGAAGAAAAACAAAAAAAACAGATATTTCTCCAGGTTTTTTTCTGTGACATTTTTCCCTTACATCTGTCATGAGCACATGAGGGATTGAGAGAAACTTTGAGAAACAGCTAACAAGTCAACGTCGATCTGTTGCATTTAAAGGGTGCCAGCAGTTCATCTGCTGTGAGATACAGCACCGTTCATCAGCAATATTCGCATTTCATCAAAAAGTTTCACTCTGTCACTTTTAAGATTCTTGTAAATTCCACTAACATTGACGTGTACCTCCCATGGTCTTTTTTTTAATCTCATCAAAAGAACATAATTCACTTAACCACACTTTATCACCTCCAGCCGCCTGCCACACTGTCTTTAGTGAGCATGTATTAGTCATTTTGACAGTTTTCCCATCTGTGCCTGAAAGAGGCATTCACAGAGTTGTTTCTTTTTCCCCCAGAGACCTCATCAAGAAACTTCTGGTCATTGACCGAGCCAGACGGCTAGGCAACATGAAGGTGAGTTGGTTAGACTTCCTGTCTCCCTGAGCCACTTTGGCAACATACCATATTTTAGTTTGATGTCAGCAGTCTGAGAACTGGGACAGTACAGTGAGACTGGTCAGAGACACAATGAGTTAAAATATATGGTACTGCTTTTGAACTAAAGTCTTACTTATTCTCATCTGATAATAAATAATCGGATAATACATATGGAACCAGCACATAGCCACATATCTGTTATATCTTCCAAATCCTTACTTTTAAAAATCCGACTGTAAGAGTCTCCTGTTCACCTAAGAGGTTTAACTCAATCTTTCTTTTCATTCTCGTTCTGTTGTAAGGTTGTTTCTTTATTCCTGTTAGTCTGAGCCCATTAAACTGGCCCTGAAATCAGAAGGACAGAAAGTACAGTTACAAGTCAGTTTTCTAAAATATCTTCTTTCCACCAAAAACAAAACAACATAGATGTTTTCAATCATTGTCTTATTTCTGTTTTCAAATATATAGTTGTTTGCACCTATCTAGGATTAAAAGAAGGAGGAGTTGACCAACTGTTGAACCACAGACTCAGGAGGATCAGTATGACTTTCTCTGGGCTGTGGAACAGCAGACTAGATCTTCACCCTTGCAGTGTTGCTCAGGCAATCATTGCTATGTTTGGCCATCCCAAACACAGCAACAAATATACAACAGAACAACTGAAAAGAAAAGACTCATTCAAAGTCCAGACCTCAACTTTCAAGTCCTTTATATTCCTCTCCATTGGTGCCCACTTCCTTGTGCATCCTCAGGATGTCAAGGGATTTAATCAAAGGGAAGGTTCCATGCAATCCACTGGCTTCTTTTTACTAATTAGTATTTTATACTTTGCAGAGTTTGTTTGTATTTTGAAATGAATCTGATTGTGACTGCTTTGGATTTAGTTAAAATGGGATTGCATTAAAATTAATTGGATTTTGTTTGCTGGTGTAGATTCTCAGTTATCTTTATGGTAGCGTGACGAAAATTGCATAATTTTTGTTCACATAGCAGCTTCGCTCACCCATTCGTGACACAAAGCCCAGGCCAAACTTTGTCTGACAGGGGTTTGCGCCAAGTATTGTGTGATTGGTCAGAAGTTGTGGGTGTGTTTATGAGAAAAAGCAGGTAAGCTTTAATTGAGCAATTTTGCTTCTACTGCTCTCCTGAGAGCCAGCAGCATGAGGGTGTCCGTATGTGCTCTTGGCACCAGTACACCCTTAGTCACAATTCAATGATTGACTTTGTTGTCGTTTCATCTGATCTGCGGCCGAATGTCTTGGACACTCGGCTGAAGAGAGGAGTGGAGCTGTCAACTGACCACTACCTCATGATGAGTTTGGTCTGATGGAGGGGGAGGATGTCGGTCAGACCTGGCAGGGTCTGTTGGGAACGTCTGGCGGAGTCTCCTGTTAGGCGGAGCTTTAACTCCCACCTCCAGGAGAACTTTGAACATGTTCCGGGGAAGGTGGGACACATTGAGTCTGAGTGGGCCATGTTCTGGGCCTCCATTGTTGAGGCGGCTTATCGGAGCTGTGGCCGCAAGGTAGTTGGTGCCTGTCGTGGCGGCAACCCTCCACCACCTGTGGTCTAAAAGCACCTTATACCTTACAGCTGTTCTGGAAACACCTTGGAGTCCCTCCAGATATATGTAACCAGTTGTCCCCATCCCATTTATACCTGTTCCTCACATTTGACTGTAATGATTTATTGGAACGATCCTTCCATTGTTCAGAAATTGCATTACGTGAAAAGGAAAACAGATCAAACCCTTGTCCAGCTTTGTTCTGAGTAAGTGTGAAGGAACAGCTTTGGTTTCTGTTTCAGAATGGAGCAGATGATGTAAAAAAGCACAGATGGTTCAAGACGGTGGACTGGGAGGTCGTTCCTCTGAGGAAACTGAAGGTAAGTCTGCTTTCTAAAAGGCTCGTTTTACCATTGTGCCTGAAGGACAAATCATTTTAACTTCAAAGTCAGAGGTGTGTTTTTGTGCCAAATGTCTTGAACTCCTAATGCATGCTCAGTAATTCAAGTAGATGAATCTAACAAGGTTGAGTCAAGTCCTCTGGACAGATTCAAACAGCCAGAACCTGTCCAGAGGACTTGACTCAACCTTGATGGATAAGTCTTGAACTAAACTGAGAACTTAGCTGTATTTTCCTGTGTCCACAGCCTCCAATAGTTCCTAAAGTTTCTCATGAGGGGGACACCTCCAACTTTGACATTTACCCAGACAGTGACTGGAAGAAGGACCCCCCTGTGCCTCAGAAGGACCTGGAGGTCTTCAAAAACTTCTGAGCCCTCCGTCTGACACGTTTACTGAAGGATTTGGGGAACATTAAATTGATAGTTATATTATAAATCTACTGTTTTAGGTACTATCAGGGAGAACACCTTTATCAATGAGGGGGAGTCTCTTTATCTTTATGAATGGCTCCCAAAAATACAACATACAGATGCTGTGACACGTATGACAACATACGATGAATAGTTTCTTTTGTTTTTATTTATCTGATTTAATCTTAGTTTTTTTTGTTTGTTTGTTTTGTTTTTTCTCTCTGAGCCTACTCATATGCAAAAAAAATGTCTGGTTCTTTTGAAACCAAAAGACTGTTACTTTTAGAACGATCAGGTCTTTTTTATACTGTCATGTGTTATATTTTCTCTCTTATTTTAAATTGACAGTGACTTCAGACCAGCGGTGTTGCTGGCTGATCATTGTCCATGGCTTGTACTGTTTGCAGTCAGACACTTTATTTTGTAATTCCAGGACTTGTAGCGCTTGGGAAGGTGCCTTACATCCAGGACTGAGGTCTTGTGGTAAAGTCCACTTGAAGTCGGCGCTTCCTGCTGTTCTACAGTCTGAGTCCATGTGAGGTTCTATCACCTCACATCTCTGCTGAAGCTTCTTTCACAGCCAGAAACCGAAGTATTACCAGAGAGTCACAGCTGGTTTACAGATAAACTACTGCATTTTGTTTTAGTGATGATTAATGATCGTTCCATATCTTTTTATGCCCAGCTTTTAAATCAGCTTACATTTGGGGAAAATCAGTGGAGACTATAATTTCTCCAACTTCCAGTCAGTATTTGTTTGTCAGAAGTTTTCTGAAGACAACAATCTACAAAATAAATGTCAATAATTTTGTTTTTGTTCTTTGTTCTTCAGTATAGTTCTGAAAATAACTCAGACTTTAAACAAGAGGGAGTTTACATCTCACTGCCCCAAGCATTATAAAAATCTTCACACGGGATGACAGCCATGCTGCTTTTTCTTATAACCCTCGAATATGGCTGGAAAATCTCATTCAGTATGAACACAATCAGTATGTTGCTACCATCTTAGTACTGTTTTTTTTGTTTTATTTTAAAAAAAGCAAACAAGTCCTGGTTTTAACCACTGAATGCAGAGTCAAATCCTTTGAAGTAGACTTTGTCCTTTTCCAAGTTAGGCGGAAACTTTGATGTTTCTCGCTCAGTGGTCCTCTGGTTAGAACTGAAAGCGACAACCAACAGTTTTTCCTCCTTAAGGTGGAAACATGTACACAACCTGTATATAGCATGGCTATTGTCAACTCCATTTTTCCCTTTAACATAATAGAAGCTGAAATACTTCCAGTCCTGTTTCATGTCTTCGTTAGCCTACTTCTGTTCATGCCATAATCATGTCTGCATCTTGATGCATCCAAAATAGATTTAAAACCACTATCATTTTGTGGACCTTGAACCTCAACCACACCTGATCATGGTGAGGAAAATAGCTTATTTCTTTGAGTGAAAAAGGAGAATGAAGGATGGTTGAGTATGTCAAAAAATGGGCATGTGGAAAATGTGGTACCAGTTCCACTGCAGGCCTCATTCAGTCGCTCTACAGCCAGAATTACAATTCCAATTCTGATACAGTTTGGGCTTTGTGTAAAATGTAAATAAAACAGAATGCAATGTATTGCAAATCTTAAAAATCCATATTTTATTTACAATGGCACATAGAAACTTTTTTTTTTTTTTAGGAAAGATAGTCATTTTGAATTTGATGGCAGCAACACATCTCAAGGAAGTTGGACCAGGGGCAACAAGAGAATGTAAAAATAAGTTGTATGAGTAAGAAACAGCTGGAGGCAAGGCTGTATCCAGACTGGACCAGTTCTGAACCAGTTCTGGTGTGATTCAGATACCCAAAAAGTGCTGAAATCGCCCTTTATTGAGGTTTCAGGAATCCGATGAAGGTTTCACAGATCACACACTTGGTTTTAAATGTTCTGCAATCAGTGCAGAATAATCTGCTCCAGGTTTGAAGTGTCTAGGTGTTGTAGTTTTTTAACTAGAGGAGATTAAAGATGCTGAAGGGAGGGAAAAATTAGCTGGAATCGCCCTTTAGCCATTTCCAACTTCAGCTTCGTGGAATTGAAGGAGAATATTTTCAGCGAGTTACCTCGGTTGTGTTTCACGGTAAGTGGCGCTCTTCTTCTTCTGGTCTTTATTTTAGCAGTAAGGTAGCAAAGCTGCGCTCTTCTTCGTAGACATTGAGTTTGGCTGCAGCTGCACACAGTTGCAGCGCCTCCTACAGGAAACTGGTGGAGCTACGCAGAGAACCACGCCGTTCAAAAGCCTTGTTTGGATTCATGTTTTTATAATATACACAGCAGAAAAACACTGAGGTCCGGACCTCGGTGTCCTCAATGGGAGCTACAGCCATGGCTGGAGGCACATTTTGCAACTAATTAGGTTAATTGGCAACAGGTCAGTAAGAGCACTGGGTGTAGAAAAAAAAAAAATCATTTTAGAGGCTGAATTACTCTGAAGTAAAGATGGACAGAGCTAACAGTCTTTCAACATGGCTGTTTAAGAAATGAGAAGCAACTCATTGCACCAGTTGCGGTTTAAGAACCTGTCAGCTGAAACATAATCACCCATGTGGTAATTATCCAATAGGAAGCTCATGCACCAGGTGGCAACTTTTCTTTGGCCAGACAGTGTATATACAGGTTTTAGAACAAAATGTGCTCCCATCCAGATGACATATTTTCAAAGGAAGGTCCTTAATATTTCAGCGAGACAAATCTAAACCACAAACTGCATCATTACGACTGCCTTTGTAGTAAAAGAGGTGCTGAGCTGACCTGCCTCCAGTCCAGATCTCTAACCAGCTGAAAACATTTGATGCTTCTTGAAACTATATATATATATATATATATATATACACACACAGACTGACGTTAATTGAAGAGATGATGCTTCACAGTGGGAAACATCTGGAACAACTTTAAAGAGATGTGATGCTGCCATCAAATTCAATATTACTTTTTTTTTTCTTTAAAATGGTACAATTTCTTCATTTCAACATTTGATGTGTTTACTATGTGCACCAATATTTCATTCATGCTGTGAATAAAATTATGGGTTTTTAAAATTCGCAAATTGTAGCATTCAACTTTGTTTTATTGGGGGTTGTATAAAGCACCTTTTAATCTCATTGGGTTGAAACCAAGGTAATTTAAGAGTGAATAAAGTCTGTGTATCAACACTCACACTTTAGATATCACTTTCCTGATGTTTTCATTGATTGCTTGGTTCTGTTTTGCTCTTTGACAATATGTTGAGCTGAAATTGTCGCAGCATTGTTTTGTTTTTTGCATGTGTCCCAACCCGACAGTGGATTATAGATTTATTAAACAGAATACTACATCAGTCACCAAACCAGATTAAATATATTTAAAACACTATAGTTGCTGTTTTTTTTGTTTTTGAACAGTCCAGAAATTACACTTTTACTTTTTTTAATTTATTATTTCTCTTCATCCAAACTGATAAATAACTAAAATCAGATCTTTATTAATGATTTTTGTACATGAATGTTTCACATTTATGAAAAAAAAGAGAATATATACATTTATACAGTTGAAAATCTGTTAAAAATAACAAAAGTGCATTTATGATTTCACTAAAATATTTATTATGAATGATAAGAAGTTGAGTTATCCAACTCCCAGTTTTAAAAAGTGATTGTTTAGGATTTTTTCAGCTCATTTCTCTGACTTGGAGTTCAGAAGGTCTAACTTTCAAGTCCAAATGCACACAGCAGAAGCTCTTATGGGATCTTCCTGATCTTCAGTGGTCAGGATCTACTAAAATCAAAGTAAGAAAAGAAAATAAGTGATCGTGTAAATGTTCCTGAGCAACCAAAGGTGAATACAGGTTGACAACAACCCGTGTGGACTGAACCAACAGAAACACTATTGTAAACTATTATTATACCTAAAGAAAAATTTTTTTAAAATACCTAAGAAAATGCATGAATGCTGGTTTTGAATGTTTCCGAGTCTGCATATTGGACTATAACTGTAGACCAGTCCAGGTTTCCACGAAGACCCTCGATAGACTGGTGAGCGTCAGAACTCCAGACTCCAAAGTCCCCAGATCTCAGTCCAGTTGAGCATCTGTGGGATGTTCTGAACAAACGAGTCCAGTTCTCAACTTCTGAGACCCAAAGGCTCTGCTGCTGGCAGCCCTCTGTGCCAACAAGAGAAATCATGTGTTAGCTTGTTAGCAAAATATCTCATGAACAGCTAGACATGTTAATGAAACATTCAGGAAGTTATTGGACGAATGAAAGTTGAATACATTCTAAAAGCAGCAGCAAAACTAGCTAAACTAGAAGCACTCGGAGAGCGCAAACCTCTGCCAAGGCCATAGCCTCATTAAATATTAATCTGAAGAGATCTTAATGTATTTCTATGGGGAAAATTTTTGTAAATAAAGTTAAATGTAATTTGTGAGTACAATAGCACCCAATTCCTGAATGAGCTGTACATACTGATATATGAATGTTTTAAAAAGCACAGTATGCAGAAGTGGATAAATTATAAAACAGGAAAAAATGTGTTTACAAATAATTAGGCACATTCTTGCATCCTAATAAATTTTGTAATGTGAACACTTAACGAAACAGATAAATTGTTGGATAACTATTTTTGCCAGATTCTTGAAATAAAGGGCTTCATTTATTTTAATTTCTATTGAGTTTTTCTCAAAGCATTTCCTTCATTATTATTATTATTATTACATGCCACAAATTATTGTTACACAACGATTTGACATATTTTTGTAGAACATCTCAAATGAGTTCAAAATGTTTACATTTATGCTAAATTTTAGAGAAAAGTCACCCTTTCTGACCCTGTATGGAAGCTGAAATTAATGAAGTGATTAACAGGCTAACAAATTTCTAATACTCACGAGCCCCCAGGTGAATGCCTCGGCATTGGAGTTTTCCCTGGTCATGGAGAGGGTCCCTCTCTGCAGCTTTGAGCTGCAGGAGTATGGAACTAAATTGGAACTAAACGTTTTGTTAATTTGAAAAAAGAAATTTCAATCGAAAAACTAAAACTTGAAATTGAAAGCTTGAGTTTTAGTCCAAAACTTGAAAAATTCAATCATGTATTCAAACTAAAAATAAGTGGGCCATTTTTTTTTTTTTTTTTTCAGTTTAAATAAAATATGTATTGAATTCTGGAAATATTGTGAACAAATTATTCATTTTTATTTTTCACTTTTCCATATTTTGATATTTGAGGACTTTTTTTCCCAATTCAGTTTTTTATGTTTTTAGGATCAAAGCTTTTTTTTTTAACTTCAAATCTTTTTTTCCCACTTTCAGATCAGTTTTTTTTCAGTTTCAGACTTTTGGCCCCTATTTTGTACAGGGGGCGTGGTTTCAGCTGAGATGGGCGTGGTTTCAGTTGAGAGGGGCGTGGTTTCAGCTAAGAGGAGCATGGAATCATGAGTGACAGTCTAACAAATAAGGAAGGTGACTCATGTCAGTCTTGTTGCCTTCAGGAAACGTAAGTGCTGTGAGAATTGTGGCTCAACGCTTTCTGTCCACCATATGCATGTGATTCGCAGCAAACCAACTAATACGAGTGACTAAGTTCGCCTTAAAAAAACTGTTTTGGACAATATGTGGCACCATTCACATTATGCGAGCAACAAACTGCGCCAGTTTGTGCATTTCAGCAGCAACACTTTAAGAATTGACCTCTCCCGCTTACGCATATGACCCTGAACAGGACTCACTGATACTTGAACTCTTTCACCTGAGGGAAAGAGAAATGACGAATAAATGAGAATATCTCTACTTTCTAAAACAATAAAAACAATCACAGTTTCACACAATCAGCTAACTCGCATACAGGGAAGCTGCATGTTCAGTATTAGTACATCTAACATACACAGAGATGGTCATAAAGTCTGTTCTGCTTCAGTAATTGTCAACACTGTGAAAACCCAGTAAACATACTGTTCACACTTCAACATATCCACTGCAGCTGTAAATATGTCTCCTGTCTGGTGAAAGGATGAGACAGATGACTGGACCATGAGGAAGTCTGAGTAATGATGTGTAAGCTCAGGTTTCATGGGAGAACACCTGTTCCTGCTGCAAGATACCGCAGCAATGCTGTAATCTGTGATTGCCTCACCGCTGGAACCTCTCAGCACCATGTAGAACAACTTAACGAGTTGTATTTTCTCTGCATGTTGTGGTCTGAATTCTTTAGTCCCTTATATGCTGTCCCTGCTTCTGTTGGTCCCTGAGGAGGTATCACTATCAGTGACTATAATTTCAGGTATTAGACATGTCCGCTTAAACAGCAAATCTTCTACCCCCGGAGCGTCGTTCTCTGAGCAGTGTCGAGTCCCCTGGGCCCAAGCCAGCCTTTCTGCTCCCTCAGCTGGGAATATGGAATTCACCCAGGCCTATTTGTCTCCATCAGCACAAAGATACAGTACGTGTCTGGAGAATAATGTTCGGCAATCCATGACAGTTCGTACACTCAAGAGTGAGCTACTCTGGCTGCATATGGCTGAGCTGGAGAGAGACAGTGTTTCACCATTCTATCTATCTATCTATCTATCTGTCTCTCTGTCAAGTGCTGAAAGATTGCAGAAAATTTTTAAAGCTAAGAGAAGCAAAACATAAACTAAAAGCAAAACACTAGCTAGAAAAAGTTAAATGTTATCTAAAAGCTGTAAATATAAAAAGACTAGTGAAGACGAGCAAAAAGTAAAAGTAGCACAAGGATAAATAAAAGTTGAAAGCAACAAAAGGCTATTAGAACTATAAAAAGGTTACCTAGAAGCTAAAAGTAGCTAAATCAGTCTAAGAGCTGAAAATAGCAAAAGGCTAGTTAAAAGCTAAAAGTAGCACAGTGCTAGTTATGGTAAATGGCTTGCACTTGTATAGCGCTTGTCCAAGGACCCCAAAGTGCTTCAATCATTCTGAGACTGATGGAGCGGTGGATCAAACTGGTAACCCTCCAGTTACAGGACAAATTAATTATATGGTCGCGGACTTGGAACAGAAGTCATAACATTATCAGGACTTATAAACAACAGGTGTTACATCATTTTTCCAGTTGTCTTCATTAATAAATTTCCTGCGGACAGCTGCTGAGGCTAGTCTCTCTCCTCCGAACATGACTCACCAGACATGTCAGAGCAAGATTTCGGGGGCAGAATCGCAGTTCTTCAGTGTGTTCATCCCCTGCTTGAGTTTTTCTTTGCCCCTCCTGCTGGGTTTGCTCTTCAGCAGTGACTTCACTTACTCCTGCAAGGAGGAGCACAGCACACACCACCAATCTTAGCTCAGCCCAAATTCTTCTCCACATCAGGGTTTCACTGTAAACTTTCTTCAACCTTTTTGCAGCTTTGTCTGGTGTGATTTTTTTCTGTGATAAAATGGAGTGTCGGGAGGTCCCAGTTGGATGGCTGTCTGTGTCAAGGTGAGGTCATCTTTAATGATTTAAGCTAAGATTAGGAAACTTTTCGCAGATTTCATTCAGCATTCTCACTACTGCTTTCCTAGTTGTTGTTTTTTTGCAGTATAACGACTTCTGCATACTTTGTGCAAGTTTAGCCATTCGTAAATCAAAATGATCTACTCATTAAGGAAATAGGTGCTATGACTTTTTTTTTCTTTTTTAACTTTTATTTACAAATGGGGTGGGACGGTGGAGTAGTGGTTAGAGCTGTTGCCTCACAGCAAGAAGGTTGCAGGATCGCTTCCCGGCCTGAGGTCTTTCTGAGTGTTCTCCCTGTGCACATGTCCAATTTTTCAGTTAGGTTAGGTTAATAGATGACTCTAAAATTGTCCCTAGGTGAGAGTGAGAATGCTCGTTTGTCTATATGTGTCCCTGCGATGGACTTGCGACCTGTCCAGGGTGTCCCCCGTCTCTCGCACAATGACTGCTGGGGATAGGCACCAGCTCCCCGCGACGTGGAATGGAGAAGCAGATAAAGTGGATGGATGGATGGATTTACAAATATTTTCCCCATAGAAATACATTAAGATCTCTTCAAATCATTGTTCTTCCCTTTTGCTATTTTCAACTTTTAGATCGTCTTTGCTACTTTTTGCTATTAGCTCTATCTAGCATTGTTGCACTTTTAACCAACCTTTTGTTACTTTTACCCTTAAGCTAGCCTTTTGCTATTTATAACCTTTAGCTAGTGCTTGCAACTTTTAGTTTTCACCAAGCATTTTGCTAATTTTAACTTATAGCTTGTGTTCTGTTTCTTTTTGCTTGAACAAGTCAAGTTCTTCAGCAACTTTCAGCAGTCATTCATTTAGTTTAGATACGTTTAGTTTTAATTTTTTTTGACAAGCACATCACATAAAAACAATGCTTCATGTTAAAACAATGTCACTGTTGCTTTGTAAAGAGGTTGTCTGGCCAAAGGCTAATTTGCAAACCTTTAGCATTCAGCATTTTCATAGAAATGTAAATTCTCTAGTGCTTTAGTTGTTGCAGTGGTTTAAGCTAAGTTTTCACTGGTTTTTAAGTATTTTGAATTAAATAAATGTTTCTGAAGCCACCTATTGATGTAGTTTTTCAGGTCATAAAAACAGCAGCCTGGAGTCATCAGTGTTGTTAACTATATTACTGTTGTTAGTTATTAGGCTACACAAACAGCTGTGGTGCCAGTCTCTGTGATTGAAGATGGAGCACGCGCCTTCGCTGTGCATCCTGGTGCTCATTTTCCTGCCCCCCGTCACGTCTGACTTCTGCCCCCGACCCTGCTCTTGCCCCCAGCCTAAAGTGCTCCACTGCACTTTTCGCTCCCTCTTCACGATCCCAGCTGCTGTACCGAAACACACGGAGCGCATCAACCTGGGGTGAGTTGCTTTTTTAACATCCTAGACATTATTGCATAAATGCCGAGTCAGCATTCACACTGTTATTTTCCTGTTTGTAGTTTCTTTCATATGTATTTCGTATATACTTTAGTATACTTTCAGCTATTTCAGCCATTTTAAAATTTTTTGACAGCGTTACGACTATGACTTTCAGTTTTTGTAACATTTATGCTTTTTATACTAATTGTTTAAACTTTTACTTTATTTTTTCTCATAGAAATGCATTGAGATCTCTTGAAATCCTTCAAAACATTGTGCCTTTTGGTGTACTTGTTTCATTTTTAGATTTTAGTGAATGTTTTGCTGGTTTTATTTTTAGTTTTTTTAAAAACAAACCTAAATGTCCTCAACATGATTTGAACCTCAGTCTCACACATGATGACACATTGCAGTTTCCATTACACCAAGCAGGTATATTCTTTGATATAGACACCATGAGTCCTCAGAATTTTGCATCCCTGATATTGTTTTTCTGTTTTATCACATAATCAGTCATGTAAAGGTTTTTGATGGCAGCGATCCTTTTTGGTTTTAGCTGCATTTGGATTAGACGTTTACTCATCAGTGCTGCCAGAAATAAACTTTATTTCACCTATCTAAAACATGTAAGATAATAACTGTTCATACTCTTGTCCAAAATGTATCTTAAAGAGTGTAATTTCCCTATTGTTCCGGCTGTATGTTGTTTAGTCCACACTGGTTTTGTTGTTTCAGATTTAACAGCATTAATCAGATTGGAGACAGGTCCCTGTTCGGCCTCAGGAAGCTGGAGCAGCTGATGCTTCATGGGAACAACATTTACAATCTACCCGATGGGGTGTTCAGGGACCTGGCATCACTTCAGGTACGCCGACTCACTGCAGTCATTTTTCTTTTTTTAAAGTCAAAATTATTTTCATTTAAATGCATTTTTTTCAAGGTTTGACTAAAACTGCTCCAACTCCATAACTTCTCATCATACAATGATCTTGGCATGAAAGGCAGCAGGAACTATGCATTCCTTTAATTTAACTGCTATATATTAGGTTTGTAATGTAAAATGTGTCTAAAACATTAAATTAGCTATATACATTATATTTCTACTTGAAGAATCAAAGTAACAGTTTGAAAACTGAGTCATCGTTCACACTGCTTTCCTGTTTTTTGTACATTTTTGCAATTTACCTACCTCTGAATAACCTTTCCTACTTTTTATGTTTTGCAAGCTTTTTGATTTGTTCAGCTTTTAGCTACTGTAGGAGCTATTTCTTTATTTTTGTTAATTCTTTAAATTTAGTTTATTAATTTGTTTATTTTCTGGTGAATTTCTAATAAATATTTTGTTTAGTCTTAGTTGTTTAGAACAAAAATTTGTAGTTTATTAATTTGTTTAGTTTATACATTTATTTATATGTAGGCTTTAGGCAGTAAGTTAGGCACGTTGGGGGTCAAATGTTTTTTTTTACCAATCAGACAATCAATCAGTGAATCAATCAATTAAGAAAAAGCAGCAAAGGAAAGCAGGAGAGAGAGGGAAGATCCAGGGAATATGTATGGCTTTGTTTGCCTGCAAAACTTGGAATAAATCAATCATGGAACTGCAATTTTTAACGCTTTTTTGTACTTTTTTGTACTGCGTAAACCACAAACCAGCGTGCACCATGTGATTATTTGAGTTATATTCAATGACAGTTTTGTGCTACTTTAATTATTGAAGTAGCATTCTGCTACTTTTGATTTTTTAGTTAGCCTTTTGTTTCTTTTAGTCTTTCCTACTTTTAGGAACCTTTTTGATACTTTTAGAGTTTAGCACTCATTTTGCTACTTTTAACTTTTAGCAAACCCCTTGTCGCTTTTAGTTATTCTTTTGCTGCTTTTAGCTTTTTTTAGTTTTTAGCTTGTGTTCTCTTTCTTTTACCATTTAGCTAATGTTTTGTTTCTTTTAGCTTTAATGGTTCAGTTTTTCTTTAACAAATTTCAGCTTTTTGGTGCAGAATTAACCATTTACAACCCATTATTAGGATTTTGATTCTTGTTGTTTCAGATGCTAAAGATTAGTTACAACAAGCTGAAGGAGATCAGCCGGCAAACACTCCACGGTCTGTGGTCTTTGATCCGCTTGTACCTGGATCACAACCATTTAAAGTTTATCCATCCCGACACCTTCCAAGGACTTACCTCCCTACGGATCCTGCAACTGGAGGGCAACCAGCTTCAACAGCTGCATCCATCCACATTCACCACCTTCGCTGTGCTGGCTCACTTCCACATCTCCACCCTGCGGAACCTTCACTTGTCAGATAACAGGCTCGAGTCATTGCCCCCTCGGCTGGTGGAGACCATGCCACAGCTGGAGAATCTGTATCTCCATGGTAATCCCTGGAGCTGTGACTGCAACATGAGGTGGCTGCAAGACTGGAAGAAAACTTCACCAGGTTAGATTTTTATGTTCACTCTGACTTTATTGTCCATTATCAAAGGTGAAAGAAGATCATGCATGTTTGCTGTTCTGTCAGTTAGCAAAATATTCCATGAACCACTAAGCAGATTTAATTGACATTTTTTCACAAAGTACTCATTGAATGTGCAACTACAACTCATTAACATTGGGAGTAAACCCAATTCAAGATGGCCACCACACCATAGCAACCACAGCAAACACTAAAATGGCTATAACTCCGACAGTTTTACAGATACTGATGTTAAAACTAGTGTGATAGTAGCTGAGTGTTACTACATATTGCTTCACATTTTTGCTTAGAATTTTGGCATTAAATTGTAGAGTCAACTTTGTTTGTCTGTTTGTCATGAACCACTGGACAGGTTTTGGTAAAACCTGCAGAAAATAAATATTGACTGTACATCTATATATCATTAACATTTAAAGTCAACCCTATTAAAAACAGTCAATTCAGCCAGTCGACCCTAGTCACCACAAAAATGGCTGTAACTTGTTTAGTTTTTCAGATAATGAGCTAAGGTTTGATGTGGTAGTAGCTGAGCGTTATCCTCAACACATGTTCTGAACCCTAACACATCGTATGAGATTGCCCATCAAGTAATTTACAAGGTCCAACTAAAATGCCCATGACTTCATCATTTCTCAGTATAAGATGATCTTAGTCGAAAACTCTGGCATTAACGTATGCTGGTGTAGATTCTCAGTCATTAAGGACATGGTAAATCCAAAAAAAGGTTAAAAAACAAAAACAAATGGACTTCTATTCTGTATCTGAAGATGTTTAGCTTCTGATCTGAGGAGCTTTCTCAATTTAAAAAAAAAGGATGTGGAGTTCAAGCTTTTAAAGCTAGATTCACATGCAGATAACACTCACATTTGCCTGGGCTATTTGTGAGCCAGCCAAAAAAAAGACTCTAGCAAGCCTCTATAGTGAGGAGAGTGAGTGTAATCTACTCGAATGAGAAGCAAAACATCTTCAGCTACAGAACAGAAGTCCAGTTGTTTTTGTTTTTTAACCATTTTTGGATTTGGCATTAAAAGCAGCAGCTTAGTCATTTTATTATTTTATTGTTTGGTTTTAAGATTGGTAAACAGTCATTTTTTTTCTTTAGAAAGTAAATCTCACAGCAGTGTTCCTGTCTTTTGTTCTAGGGGTTTTGAAATGTAAAAACGACATGTCCCTTCCAGGTGGCAGACTGTGTGCTAGATGCTCATCTCCCAGACACCTAAGTGGAACAGAGCTTCATGCTGTGGAGCACCTGGTCTGCCACATTCCTGTTATCAGCTCTCCTAATAGAACTACCCAACAAAAAGTCATGAAGAGCAAGATGTTGGACATAAAGGACTTCAAGGAACCATTGGGCAATGTGTCCCTGGACCTGTCTGATGCACATGGTAATAAGGTTAACCTGGAGTGCAGTGTTGGCGAGTCTAAAGGACCTTTTAAGATCAACTGGGAGCAAGTTAATCAGCACCAGCTGATCACCAACATCACCTTCTCAGTGGATCTGGAATGTCCTGTTGACAGAGCAAAATACGAGCAACTGTGGAGACTGATTGCATATTACAGCAGCGTGCCAGCCCACTTAAAACGAAAGGTCATTCTGAGCAAAACTCCTCATCCAACCTATACATACAAACAGGACTCCATGCAAGATGCCCTGTACTACACAGGTGTTGAAATCAAGATGATGGCCTGGCCTGTGTGGTTGATGCAGCCATCTGTAGACCTCCAGCTCAACCGGCCTCAGTCATCAGCCAAGATTATGCGATTAATTCTGAGTACAAACCTCTCAACGACAGTGGAAAATGAATCAGAGTGGAGACAGAAGAGGACATGGGTCATGATTGAATCAACAAACAGGACTAGTAAAGTTTTGAGTGCTATACAGGGAGGTTCAAGTGAAATGTACTGTAATGTGCACAGTTCTGACCAGCCAATAGTCCAGTGGATGCTGCCGGATGGCTCCAAAGTGGATACACTACAGCGCAATGTAGACCATAGAATTATGTCCAAGAATGGAAGTCTGACAATTAAAACCATCAACCATAAAGATATGGGAATTTACTACTGCATTTCCCAGGTTCATGGGGACTTTGCTGTCCTACCTTTTTATCTGACCGTACAGGAATCATCTAGTCCTTCTCCAGGGGAGGAGACATCTATTACACCTATTGAGGAGTACCCAGGGAACCCCCTTTCTCTAGACTGTACTGCATCTGGTTCTCCTGATGCTGAAATTTACTGGATTCTACCAAGCAACAATATAGTTAGTTTTCATGCTAACTCATCTAAATGTTTAGTTTATTCCAATGGGACTCTTCATATCCCAAAGATTCAGATATTAGACAGTGGTTATTACAAATGTGTTGCCATTAATGCGCACGGTGCGGATACACTGGTTAAAAAGATTACTGTAGCGAGGCACAAAGGTCTAATACAGCCTTTATGGATGTTTCCAACAGGACCTCAATCCGCCTCAGGAGTTAACACCCAAATTAAAGTCCCCACAGGGATTAGAGAAGAGGAGGCATCAGGGGATTTTGAGAAGACTCAAGATGAGGCTCCAAAAGGGCACTTAGATCTTATTAGGAGGATTCCAGGGGGAGTGGCCCCAGGCCGGAGGGTTATCCACCCATCCAGGAAAATGTGGCGGAGACCTCCTGTGCTTCGAAAACCATTAGAACCTAATTCCGAAGATGCGAAAATTAAAGTTGGGACCAGGAGGAGGGTTAATATCACCAAGGGTAAAATAGACCCAAAAAAATGGGCCGATATTTTGCAAAAGATTAGGGGCAGGAACATTCAGAAATCAGTGACAATGAACCCGGTTCAGTATACAACAGAGATTAAAGCAATGGAACAAACAAAATCACTGAAAACTCCAAAAGAATCGTCAAATAGCATTATTGAACAAGAAAGATGGAGCCAGGATCCATCCAGGACACAAGGTCAAGGTATTTATGTGACACCTGAAAGCTACACTGTACAAAGTCTAGATGATATAACTTCAAATAGACAAAACACAAACAATTTACATACAACAATAAAACCAGAGCTCACACAGAGTGCACAGAGGGAGTTAAACCACCACACAAGTTCAAACGATGTATTTTTTCTCCCCGAGACCACATCTGTTCTCTTACATGCTATCACGCTCCGGCAGGTGAAAAGAAATTCTCTAATCAGCAGCAAATTTTCTCTACAAGAGAACTGTAGCATAAATACAGACGTTGATAAAGACAAAACAGCTGACTGGTCCAAAGCATTGGAGAGAAGTGTGAATAGGGTTAATCCTAGAAATGACAGAGAACACTTCTTTGGTGAAAGTCAAACCATTTCTTCAGTCAACCTTCAGTCAGCCTCAGATTTAAGTGAAATATCAACCATATCACAATTTCATCTTCAGCCAATGGATACAACAATCAACTATTTGAAATCTGAAGCTATTTTAACAACAGCATCTCCAAGTAATTCACCTGTTCCTAATTCTATGGAAAAGGTGGGGTCTGAAAGACAGCCAGCTCCAAGTATCCGACAACCCAACTCCCAGAGAAGAAACGGGGGTCGGAAGAGAAAGGCAAACAGACGGAAACACAAGCTAAAAACACCTGCCCAGTTGATTACCACCACACCTGTGAACACTCCTCTATCAGTGGTCAAGACCTCTGTTTCCACAGAGGAAAAAACAGAACAATTAAAGGTTACAGTCGGTTCCATTGTTCCATTCACAGAGAGCCAAGTAGCATCATTTGGCAGACCGAGTCATAAAGAAAGCACAGTTTCTAGGAGTTACCATGAAACAAGCATTGAACCATCTTCATTACCAGGTTCTCTCTTTGAAACAAAAGATACCCACCTCCCCATAACCAAACCATTGTTCCAAAGCACATCAGCCACACCTATATTTCCAACTGCTTCCCTAGGTGTGGATCATGGAAGCACTACTTCTCACACCACCTTGGATATCTTGGAAAATGCATCTCCTCCAGAGATTTCTGAAAATGTCACATTAATCACTCAGCCAAAGGTTAAAAACAGCCCTCTTCAACTAGATAAACCTTCAGAAGACACACAAAAATCAAGCGTTGCAGCAGAAATGGAACCTACGCTGTATTATGACTCTTCAGTCGGGAGTTTTCAAACTATGACACATTTGCCAACAGATATCAAGAACAACCCATCAGCCAATCAACGCAGCCTTACTCAAAAGGGTGGAAAGAGGCTTTGGGAAGAGACAAGAATGGGTTCTTCATTACTTCCTCCCCCTTTAACCTCAGCTGCTTCTCTCATTGAACTTGGAACTAGAACAACCTCTGAGGACACATCCAGTAGATTAAATAAAACACCAAGCATGATTTCTGAGCAAGATTTAGTAATAGAAAAGGTTACTGCATTGACATCTACAGTACCTACAAATTTATATCAAAATGAAATCATAGAATTTGAGTTGAAGGACAATCAAAGTCTTAAGAAAGCTCAAACACGTGGAATAAAAAAACAACACCATCCTCCACTGCCTCGTCTACATGTAACAACTCCCAAAGTTATGCTACATGGCACAAAATCAAAAATATCTTCCACAGAAGCAAATACAACCCTTTCACTACGAGTCACCACTCAACGTCCTGAGATTTTAGTCAACCAAAGTCAAGACCAACAAATAAATCTCATCACTGCCACATTGCCAACAATTAGCTTCCGTCCTATAATACCATCACCAAGTCAGAAACTAGCTGTCATAAACCCAACCTCTGCAGACGTAAATCTACAGGGCACCCAGACCTCTATCAAAATATCTACTGTGCTCCAATCAACACCATCCACAGAGACACTGTTAGCAGTAACTAAAGATATTTCCACAGAACACCGGCTAGCTAAACCAGAATCTATGCCAAGAAGGAAGCCAAAGACAACAAAGAATAATTTCCAGACTATCACTGTGAAAGCTGGAACAGATGCTCAGCTTCCCTGTGAGGTTGAGGGACAGCCAAAGCCCTTCCTGTGTTGGACTAAAGTTGCAACTGGTATGTATGACTCAGCCTAATAACTCAGCTTTTTTGTAATTGTGACAGCCACAGAACTTCTTTTTACACACACAAAAAAATTCTTATGGGAATAGGAATAATTAAATAGAAGTATTACATCCATGTAAACAGATGACATTTTAGAAGAAGCAAATGCAGACCAGTGAACAGCTGCATTTCATATGTAGAGCAACTGTCACACTGGATCAATGCCGTTACAATTAAAAGCCTTGGATTACTGGAAGGAATGCATATCGCCCACCACCTGTCATTGCCAGAGTTTTAAACTGAGAAATAATTCAGCCATACCAGCGAAATTCAGTCTGTTTTTTTCCAGTTTAGGAAACTAAAGGACCTGTCTAATATAGCTTGTATATGGAAGTAGAGCTACAAACTTCCAGTTTAGCAGTTTTAAAGCTGCAGCATACTCCATAATAAGTCAAAAAGTCAGTTTGCGGTCGTGTGGTTGTGAGACTTTTGTTTTCGCACACACCTTTCATATTCCATAAGACACTTGGATCAGAACTCTTAGGAAACTTCTCCCTTCTCCTGCAGCTTTAAAACGGGTTTCTTCCCACCGGCTTCTCAATTCTCCTGTCCTTGCACAGATGGTTGCTTCCCTTACCATGACCAGACGTGTTTATTAAACCAACTGAAACTATTTGGCATTTGCAAATTTGACAGTGCACAAAGGGATTGTGTCCCAACACTGACTGGCCACTTCCTCTTGGCCACCACAGCCATCTGTGTCTCTGCGCAGACTTTTAAGTTCATACGTTTATAAGTTTTGCTGGAGCAGTTGTAAAGATGGCTGTATTTTCTAACAGCCTCGGCCAGCTGCTTCTCAGCGGAGCAGTAGAAGCAAATTAACTCCATTAAATCTCACGGCACTTCCACAAAAACACGCCCACAACAACTTCTGACCGATCACAAAATACTTGGCGCAAACCCCTGTGCAATGGGGCAAACCTTGTATTACGAAGGGGGAACAAAGCTGCTACGTGAACAAAAATTATGCAATTTTCATCATGCAACCACGTGAATGAGAGCTGACTTTGTGACTTCTCATGGAGTATGGAAAGGTTTTAAATCTCCTGCCCAGCAGAGTTGTTAAAGCTATGAAATCCTTTGAAGCAGGAGAGAGATCAAGTGAATTAGGCTGTACTCAGAACAAGGAAGTTAAAGCTTTAGGAGTGATATCCTCACCAGTTACATTAGACAGCATTAAAAAAAATCAGACTAGAACCTCTGTGTAGAGGAACAGCACCAAAACATGTGTGAGTAATTTTCTGTGGCCTGTTGGCAAGGTTCACACAGAGGGGACACTGTGTCAAATATTTCTGCAAGCCTGGCTTTAGTATAGTGAGCTCAATGTAGGATCTGCCATTGCATGAAACTGTGCTTAGCACAGATTGAAGATCTGTGCACCCTCTTTAAAACCTCCCATCAAACAGCCTCTGAAATCAACAGTCCCAAGCCTGTCTCCCATACAGTTTTAAAGAGTTTGAAAGGTTAAAAATGTTTAAATGTATAGAAGAGATTGCCTCTCTCAGCGAGAGGAGAGATTTCAGAAACATTTGGAAGAGCCAGGAATTGTTGGGAGATTCTATGGTCATAACACTGAGCTTGAAGGTATCTAAAAAAAAGTATTTTAGAGAGAGAGAATTTAATTGGTAGCTATTGAAACAAAGAAAAGCTAGAATCAACATATACATTTTCTAGTTTTTTATACCTACTCTAGGCCATATAGAGAAAATGTTATCCAGTAACAATGGAGGAAAATATTACTTCCTGCTGGTGGCGCTACAACAGAAAGTGTTTGCAGGCCAAAATAGCATCTATATTGAATCCAGAATTTAAGACAGATGGCTACCATCACATTCTTGATGTAACTAGAAATGGGAGAGTGAAGAGGTGAGAATAGTAAGGCTTTCAATGCTACTGGATGAACAAAATTCACTTCCAAAACCACCCATGATGGGGGAAATTCATTCTCCTCATTCTGAACCCAATAATTTAGATTTCTTCTATTAGTTTACCAATATTAGTAGATGAGGTTAGACCAGAACTATGGGCTTCTGTAAGACTTAATGGCCCAGCTTGGGTGTTTCTTGCTCCTAATACCTTGCTTTTGCCAAGATTAAGGTAATATCCAGTAGTTTTACTGAATGCATCTAGGACTAATAGGGCAGTGGGGATAGACTGTGACATGTCAGACAGAAGTAGCAGAAGGTCACCTGAATGCAGGGCCACCTTCAACTCCCCACCATTTCTAGGTATGTTGGATATATATAAGGATGAGGCTGTAAAGCAATGGACGGAGACTATTACAATGTCAAAGAGACCTAATTGCATGCCGATTACAAATAAACATAGTGTGCTCTAGGGCAGGGCAACCCTGGTCCTGGAGAGCCACTATCCTGCATGTTTTAGTTGTTTCTCTGCTCCAGCCCACCTGATTTGAATTAGTGTGTCATTAACAGGCTTGTGCAGAACATGAAGAGGTAATTTAACCACTGAATCAGGAACCTAGTCAGCAGTTTGAACATTTAACAGTTAACAAGATGGGACAATACGACACTGTCTCTGTACATCTTTCTGTTTTAGCGCTGCCACCCAAGATCCAACAGACCCAACATGAGAATGTGACTCTTCCAGAGGGTGGCACCATCTATATGAACTGCACTGCCACAGGTACCCCCCAGCCGGTCATTCACTGGGTCACACCTGATGGCATACAGCTCTCTACTTCCCAACCAGTAAGTGGACAGAACCTCATTATCTTTCCAAATGGGACCCTCCACATACGAAGACTGGGCCTCAGAAATTCTGGGAGCTATGAGTGCTCAGTCAGGAACACAATAGCATCTGCCACTAGAACTGTGACATTAAATGTCAGGAAAGACCAGGTCTCTGCCAAGGTCACCATTTCATCATTTTCTCCTCAAAGAACCAATGTGATCTACGGAAGTACACTGCTTCTGAACTGTGTAGCAACAGGACATCCGAAACCCCGGATCCTCTGGAAGACACCCTCTAAAAAGTTGGTTGATGCTCAGTACAGGTAAGAAAGTGCTGTAGTGAAGTACAGAAATGGCAGTATCTGTGAAAATGCAGTGTGATGCTAAGTGCTAAATGACTTTGCTGAAAATTGCTGAAGAAGCTCAAACCCAGTTGATCAAAACACTGCAGCTGACTGACTTTTATGAGGTCAGTCGGCTGCAGTGGCCATTTTGAATTGGACTAACACCTAAAGTTAATCAGTTGTAAATCTCACGATTATTACCTGAAAAGTTTATTAAAATCCATGCAGAGGCCCCTGAGATATTTCGCTAAGAGAGTTTACTCCAAATAGTCAGTGGCAAAATTTTAGACAAAGATGTCATACAATCTGTTAGTGTACAAAATATTTATTGGGGATAAGTCTCAACTACCACCATGCCAAATGATTTGTCAACATCTGTGTAGTTGACTGAATCATTTTTGTGTTTTTAAGGTCAGTTGTACGTGGCTGCCATATTGCATTGGATTGACTCCAAAAGTTAATTATTTTTCGATGTACATCCAATGATTACTTTCTGAGAGTTTCATTGAAATCCATTTACTGGTTCATGAAATAGTTTGCTAACAGACATAGATAAAAGCGTTATCCTCCACCTTTAGCATTCTGCGACAGGCAATAACAAATGCACAAGCTAATGGTCGCCTTCATCTTATCATTGGTGTGTAAATCCTTCATCACTATCACACAGTATACTGAAGATTGCCTCATTTTTATCGTTCATGTTCTTGTGCAGTTTTGACCCGAGGATCAAGGTGTTCCTAAATGGCAGTATAACCATCTATTCTGTGACTGAAAAGGACAGTGGTGACTACCTCTGTATTGCACGGAACAAGATGGGGGATGATTATGTTCAGCTGTGGGTCGGTGTGCTGACTAGACCTGCCAAGATTGACAGGAAGCAACAGCAATTAAATCAGGAGGTAGTCTATGGTGAAGACCTCAAGGTGGACTGTGTGGCTTCTGGTATTCCCAATCCTGAGATTAGCTGGGCCCTGCCAGATGGTACCATGGTTAACCCAGTCAAACAGAAAGAAGGAACCAGTGCAGGGCGCAGCCGCAGGTATGTAGATTTAACTATATCGGGTCCAACTGGTCATCATCGAGTGACAAAACTTTCAAAACAAGGATGCAGAACTTCAACAATTGCTTTTATTCATGAAAATGCAAATTTCTAAAAAATGTCACACAAATTAAGCATTTTTATGAGTTTTACCTGTATGAATTTATTTATTTAGTTTTTATTATAAGAAAAGACCCACTCTGTGCTAATTAAGTTTAAATTTGTGCAATGGTTAATTATTTCTCACTATATTGCATATATTTCTTTAAGTTAGATTTCATTCCATGAATGCACACAATTCTGAACTAAGAAAACTAACAATCATCTTTCTCTTCCTGTGTGTCTTGCAGATATGTGGTGTTTGACAATGGAACACTTTACCTTTACCATGTTGGCATGCCAGAAGAAGGTGAATACACCTGCTACGCAGAGAACCAACTTGGCAAGGATGAGATGAAAGTGAGGGTCAGGGTAAAGACTGCAGTGTTCCCACCACAAATCCAGGATAAAGACGGGAACACAATTAGAGTTTTTCCCGGTCAAACAGTAACACTGCAATGCAATGCCAAGGGAGAACCAGTACCTGACATAACTTGGATGTCTCCAACAAATAGACTAATTTCACCTGTCTTGAACAAATACCAGATCCTTAATGATGGAATATTGATTGTTCAAAAGGCTCAGCATTTTGATGGAGGTAACTATACCTGCATGGCAAGAAACAGTGCTGGACAGGACCATAAAGTTACCAGATTGGAGGTCTTGGTAAAACCTCCAGTTATTAATTATCCAGGAGTAGCTGTCAGGGTGATCAAGACAACTGCAGTTCAAGGTCAAAAGAAGTTGGTGGATTGTGTGGCAAAGGGAACCCCTACATCTCAAATTATGTGGATTCTGCCTGGAAATGTCCTCCTTCATGCACCATACAACAGCAGCAAAATGACAGTTCATCAAAATGGGACCTTGGAAATTCAGTCGGCTAAAAAGACAGACTCAGGTCAGCTAGTTTGTGTTGCTCGTAATGATGGAGGGGAGGTCAGACTAGTGGTTAACTTGGATGTCAAAGAAGTTGTTGAAAGACCACAAATGAGAGTAAGGTATAATTTGTCTCTGAGAGTGGGGGATACCATTACTTTGAATTGCTCCTTTGAAGGCTTAAAACTACCTCGTCTTACTTGGATCTTACCTAATGGCACACCATTGAACATAGGTGCTCGGTATTTGAGGTTTTTCCACCAGGAGAATGGCTCTTTGATCATCAGCAACCCGACTGTTGCTGAGGCAGGCATGTACCGCTGTCTGGGGTATAATTCTGCAGGTCTTGTGGAACGAACAATCATTCTGTCCCTGGAGAGAAAACCAGAAATTCAAAACAAATACATCTCTCCTGTCAGTATTATGAATGGGGAAACACTTTTCCTCCACTGTCAAACTACTGGTGAAGTACTTAGACTAACATGGACTCTCCCGAGTGGGGTTGTCCTGAACAGGCTGCAGGGAGCTGGAAGAAATGCTGTAATGTCCAATGGAACACTAAGCATTCGCCAAGTGTCCATTTATGATAGAGGTCTGTATGTTTGTAGAGCAGCTAACGAGTATGGCAGCTCTCTGCTTTCTGTATCAGTAACCATGATCGAACACCCTCCGCAAATCACCAGCAGTCCCCCGTCTGTGACATATGCTAAACGCGGAGTTGCCATTCAGTTAAATTGTGTTGCGACTGGAGTTCCCAAAGTCGAGGTGGCTTGGGAAACGCCTAATAAAACCCGCTTGGCTGTTAGTACTCAACCACGCTTATTTGGAAACAAGTATGTCCATCCACAAGGGTCCCTCATCATTCAGAATCCAACACAAAGAGACTCTGGCATCTACCGATGCACTGCCAAGAATGCCCTTGGTATGGACTCCAAGGCTACATTCCTCAATGTGTTTTAAGGATTTTCACGTTGCTTCCCGGTTCATTGCTGTACTGTGTGCCCAAACAACTGCCTAAATAAAAGCTAATCTTTGTTTTAGTTTCAAAAGGCCTACCAATCCTTGTAGGAATGTATATTGCCTGGCGCCTTTCTTTTTTTTAGACTTTATGTTGAGAAATGATAGTGTTGTGGCTAATTTGGTCAAATCCTGAAAATAACATTTTGTGTAATCTCGTGCGATATTGTAAGATCTTGTGTGATCTTTTATCGCTTGGAGTATGTGTTGTGAGTGACTGTCAGCCACTACCACACCAAATCTTAGCTCAATAACTGTAAAATAACTGACTGAGTTATAGCCATTTTTATATAGACTAAAGTTGATTAGCTGTGGTGGCCATCTTTAATTGGGCTGACTCCTAAAGAAAAGCAGCCGTATAGCCAGCCATTGATTACTTATTGTAGTTTTTCCATTGAAATCCATCCCGTAGTTCATGAAATATTTTGCTAATAGACAAGCAAGGTTGACTTTTAACAGTTAATGCCAAGGTTTTAAACAACAAAGTTGTGCAATGTCTTAAGCTTAAAGTGTATGTCGGGGATAATGCTTAGCTATTGCCATTCCAAACTTTAGCTCAATGTCTGTAAAACTGACTGAGCTGTAGCCATTTTTTGTTTGCTAAGATCACTTTGCCATAGTGACCATCTTTAATCTGATTAACTCCAAATGTAGATGTCAACCCAACTGTTTTCTTTTGAAAGTTTTATTAAAATCTGTTCAGTGATTCATGAGATATTTTTATATTTGTTTTACAGCAATGGTTGAAAAACTAAAATGGTTTATTACAAGCCATAAATTGTTGACGCTAACAAATATTTTATGACGTGTTTCAGTTTGAACCAACACTCAAGTTTTTCCATTTATGCCTGAGATTTAGGTCAACTACAGAAACCAGCCTACACTTTGCAAAACACATCAACTGTTAGATTTAGTCATTTTTAGTTATTTTTATACCAAGATACAATCCTTAACATTAAAACATTAAAGCCCTCGTGCTTTCATGCTATAATAAAGTCAAATAAGGTTAATACTATGAATGACTCAAGGAAAAGAGACAAATGGGGAAAAAATGTCAGCTAATTATTATTCAAATTTATTAACCAATTGAGGCCTGGATTTGGAGTCACGCACAAACTCAAAGTGGAAAAACACACTACAGGCTGATCCAACTTTGATGTAACGTCCTTAAAACTTGTCAGAATGAGGCTCAGTATTGTGTGTGGCCTCCACCTGCCTGTATGACCTCCCTACAACACCTGGGCATGCTCCTGATGAGGTGATGGATGGTCTCCTGAGGGATCTCCTCCCAGACCTGGACTAAAGCATCCACCAACTCCTGGACAGTCTGTGGTGCAACGTGACGTTGGTGGATGGAGCGAGACATGATGTCCCAGATGTGCTCAATCAGATTCAGGTCTGGGGAACGAGC
>NC_051430.1:32340374-32350925 GCF_001649575.2 Kryptolebias marmoratus
TAGATAGATAGATAGATAGATAGATAGATAGATAGATAGATAGATAGATAGATAGATAGATAGATAGATAGATAGATAGATAGATAGATAGATAGATAGATAGTTATGTTGCCTGTTGATGCTGCCTCAGTGAGCAGTTGGTTCTACATGTCTTGTAATTAAATTACCTTAAATGTGAGTTTAGTTCTCAGGCTATTTCTTTATTAAGAAATGTCACTGAAACCTTTTAGATGATGGTAAATAGTTACGATTCTGACATAGACAAAGAAAATGCTACATTCAAATCGAGCCCAGGCAGTCAGCAGTTTTTAAAAGCTCTAAAAAATATTGCCAAATGGTCTCCTTATACACAGTTTTCTCAATATTTATTTATGTCACAGGCATCTTAAACAAAAATACAAATTAAATGAGTCACAGTGCTGAACAATATATGTTTCAGTGCATTTTCCAATATTTTGGTATTATGCCTTTTCATCCACAAGTTTCTGTATGCAGGTACGGAGCATTTGAAAATTATGATGTTTTAGTTGTTTCCTTTAGGGGTGTAACAAGACATGACAAGATTTTAACAACATTTTAGGAAAAAAAAACGTTTGCCACAAGCTCAACTGACTAGCCTCTCTCCCGTCTGATTTGTCCTGAGTCTTTTTAGACTTTAAAACGGTGGCTTAACTATCCATGACCTTTTAACTTCTTATTAAAGCTGAGTGACCTTTAAACTCAAGGAGATCAAACTCATTTACACACGGAACCGGAATTAAAAATCTGATCAAGGGCCAAACTTTTTTTCAACATTTTCTTGAAAAAAATATATATTTTTTTAAATACAGAAATACAAACTTAACTTTTCTCATATTTTATCTGTCAGAACCATCAATTTATTAGAATTAAAAAAAAAAGCTTTTATGTATTTATTATTTCTTCCTTTTTATCATATTTCTACTGGCTCCTAATAAAACATTTATCCATAGACATAAAAACTGCTAAAACAAACATTCAAGAAAATTCAAATGTTTCACTTCAATACAAGAGAAAACACAAAAAGATAAAATACATTTAAACATACAGTGTAAATGTGATGAGCTCTGAAAAGCATTTATCTGAGAGTCTGAATTGTGTAAACGCTCAGCATTGATTCAGGTGGACAGAGTCAGACTCCTTTGAGTGTTTTTTATTACTTTCATACCAATTTGAAGTGATTTTCTGTCTACTGTAATTGTCATCAATAGTACCTTATCAGCTGTAACATCATAGAGCAAAGTAAGGAGAAAAAAGCAAAGTCTTTATTCATTCTTTCTCAAAAGTAACAAACTGGTGTGAAAGAGTGCTACATTTGTTAATATTAAACTTCTACACTGTTGCATGACACCATTTGTTTAGTTTGTTTGTGTCTGTGTCCAGACTATTGTGGATAGGGCCTCAGATCCTCTAATCCAGGAAGCGGTCCAGCATCTTCTGGATATTTTGAAAAGCATCTCTGCCCAAGTAGTCAGCTTGTCCTGCCTCCCACATCCTGCGATGCTCCAGTTGCTCTGCTTCAGTGTGTGCTGTTGACTGACAGGATGAAGAGCCAGAATAACTAAAGTCATCATCCTCTGTGAAGGGGGTTAAACACCCTTAATTATGGATACAAACAAAAACAAAGAAAAAAATAGAAAGTGTTCATACAGGCTGAGAATTGGTGTCTGCAGTGCCATCATTGTCCTCCAATTCCTGAGCTTCTAAAGGTGGGTCTGTGACCTCTGTTCTCTCCGGTGATGCTGACTCTTCCTCCAAAGGTGTTCTATCTGTGTGGAAACACTTCAGACACAATAATTCTAATCATAATCAGGCCACATGCTTAGACGAGCAGCTAAAATGCAGATTTAAATTGAGTCTGAAGTACTACACAGTTCTACTTCGCCTTTACCACGGAGAGGCTGATAACTCTGCTGAAACATGTTTGTGAGTGCTGTCAGACTGCTCAGGCTATATGATTTATTACATGAAAAAGAATAGACAAAAATAAGATGTAAAGCTCATATGCCTGAGTCAGATAATAGGTTTTGGGACCCTTTTTTTTTTTTTTTTTTTGACCTGCAAGATTCCAGAGAACTGCAGTTAAGCAAAGAACTGGCAACAGAAAACTTGGCCTGCCTCATAATCCACCATGATATTTTCAAAACACAAGCAGCTATGCTAATAACGTTTTTTATTTAGCTAACTAAAAGATTTATTCACAGAAAAAAACAACTTTATTAAAGTCAGTTTTCAAAGGAACTCGATTTTATTTATATAACTTTGTACCACTATTACTTTTATTCTCATCAAAAAAGTGGAAAAAAAATGGCAGCGTTGGGTTCAACTGTGGCTGCATTGTCTCCCAGCAACCTGTCAGCATTATGACTGCAGAATAACCTACCACTGTAAGACCTTATTGGAACTAAAAGCGTGTAGACACTTTCAGTGGTATCGGCTTGGTAAACCAAATAACAATGGCTCATCTATGAGGTCTCGGCATACAATGTGAGGAAGTATGCAGTATCCCCAGAGGAACAGAACTATATGTCAGCAGGAGCTGACTCGGGACAAGGTGAAGGCAGTATGATCGGAAAGAGAAATAATAATAGAATCAATAATAAATCAAAGGGACCATCTACAACCTGAGCTAGCATCGAGGAGAAACTGGTGTGCTTCAACTCTGATGGAAAGTTGGCTAACCCGGTCTGTTCCCAACCTTGGAGGGGCTAACAACAACTTTCTGGTTGGACAGAGATCGTGAGCTGACAGATAAAACTCAAGGTGGCAGTGTGTACATCTGCATCAATAACAACTGGTATAATAATGCTAAGATCCAACCGTTGCTCTGCTTCATACAGTTTTTGAATTTAAATGCAGGTCTACTTGGGAGTTTACTGCTGTTAGCATTATGTAATAACACTGCAATAAAAGCAGGCTTCAAAATGTAATAAACAGCATTAAAACTGCATTATGTAATAATCAACACAAAATGTAATAAAATCATTGAATGCATTTTGTAAAACTTTCTGCTGCATTATGTAACAACATTATTAAATTTTGCGGCAATTATTACAAAATGCAGAGGTTGCTAATTTTTAGAAATGATAATATAATAATGTGGTGCATTATGCAATAAACGATCACAAACCAGTGTTTGTATTCATCCTAATAAATACACTTGTAATAATGATCATGTTGCAGATACTACATATTAAAATCTTTGAAATTATGGCCAGAAAAATGCTAAACTTTGTTTTCCTATTTATATAGCCAGATCCCGTGGTTAGATCCCATAAAGGGGGGGTGGGGGGGCATGTATGCTGCACATTTGTGCAATTTTCCAGTGCTTCATCTATCTATCTATCTATCTATCTATCTATCTATCTATCTATCTATCTATCTATCTATCTATCTATCTATCTATCTATCTTTCTGTCTGTCTGAATTTTATGTAGTCTTCCACTCAGGCTCTTTTCTGAATGCTCGTGAAAACAAATGTAGTTCTGTTCAAATTCAGTAATTACCTGTAGGTTTAATTAAAAAAATATATGTGTAGGATAATTGTGGAGTGACAGCTTACCATCCTTTCTTCAGTGTGTGAGTGAGGACTCTCAGATGGAGGAGAAAAATGTGCAAGCAGGGAATTGGAGGCGTCCAAGTTTTGTCTAAAGGGCACCTCAGCTTCTTGTTCAAGGATCTGTAAGACAAGACCAAAAAAAAAGTCTTCAACACCCAGGCCTTGAGGGAAAGAGTCTGTGTTCGCTGTCATGTATATTCAAGATAGCCTTTATGGAAGACTGATATATAGTGCTATTTTAACCATCTGATGGTTTCCTCAATTTTATAAAAAAAAGACAAGTAAAAAAAAAGTACAAGTGTTTATAATCTGACGTTCCACTCTACTCATTTCTAATCCATTTTGGTTTCTATCAATGACAATAATAATGTCTTTATCTCTACCACCACCAACTCCTGTCTCCTTGTTTGAATACCTCTACTCCTCACAGTTTCACTGTTCCACCCGTCTCCTTCTCAATCACACACAAATTTTGTCTTGCTTCTGGTGACTTCTGGTGATTCCTCTTTAATCCTCCACCTCTCTAGGCTCTCCTCTACCTCCACCCTACACACACTACAGATAATTATGTCAGGACAGAGATAAAAATGATCTCTTGGAAATATCTCAGTGTTTGTACCTGTTGTTGTTGCCTGTCTGGACAAAGCTGAATCTTTGGAGCAGGTGGTGTGGTGTGGTATTCATTCCAGCGGTACTCTTTCCACCATAAAGAAAAGTAACTTTCTATAAAGTGTGAGGTGAAGTCCTCCCTCTGTGAGCTCCAGGGCTTCACTGCTCCTGCAAAGTGGACTATCTTTGCATTGTGGCCAAACCTGCAGAAAGTACAATGGAAGACATCAGTCTGTAGGTCATAAATAATACTAACAAGAACTCCACAGGGCAAAATTTGGATACAGTTTGCTATAACAATTCCCTAAAACACTCAGTAAGTCACGCACAGGACAACTAAAAATACAGTTTAAATTAGCACGTCTGCTGGACAGGAGAAGATCTCGCACATGTCAGAACCTTTGAGAAGCCTGATTGGCTAGATAGGTGCTACATAAGTACAGTGCATTTACAACAACAACTTCTGTTGTCCTTTATCAACTTTTTGTCTCTTTCATCCTGATCTTATGACAAAAAGTACAAGTGCTACCTTAATTTATGTTGTTAGGTGGTTTAATGTTCAGTTGAATATGAAAAAACTGAAAGAAAGTGCATACACTCACTGTTGGAAAGCAGGGAGGTAGCTGTAGATGGTGTTGGCACAGAGGTTGTAGATAAATGGCAGGTGTTTACTGATGTCTTCCACTGCCCAGCTGCTGAAGAAGGAGTTCAACAAGCCCTGGTCACCTCCTGATAGCATCAAAAACAATATATGAAAAAAAAAAAATTAAAAATACACACACACACATATATTGGTGTCTGTGGCTCAGTTGTTATACATAGAGTATATAGAGAGATGATGACAAGAGATTTCCATCTCGCCCTATTTCAACCTGGAGAGACTCACACGGAGTCTAACTAAAGTTAAAACAAGCAGAACAGAAGTTAAAATTAGCAAAACAGTAGCATAAAAAGACAAAAAAAGAACAGTAGATTTTTTAAAAACAATCTTTTTAAAGGAGCAGAAGAGATCTAAATGTATTTCTATGGGGAAAATACTTGTAAATTATGTTCAATATTTTGAAAAGTATAAAAGGTACAAAAAACAAAATTTGGATTGTTTTCCGTATCAATTACCAGTGACATTCAGAATCAATGTAGGGAATAAGTTCATACCTGCTGATCTGCTGTGCAATCATGTTCCTATGTCCTATCCTATGTTCGTGTTTAAATCCAGAGCTGGTAACACAATCTTCCTTATACTCTTGTTTTTTCTCTATTTCTGTACATTTATATTCTTACAGTCCTGCTCACCATTATTGGCACCCATGAAGTTTAAGTACATATAATGGAATATTTACTGAAGGAAATTCATCAAGTGAAAAAACATTTTATTGCTGATAGCTTGTGCTTGATGCAAAACAGTAAATGATCAAAAACATTTAAAAAGATAAACATTATGAGGAAAACAAAGAAAAACATAATTTTTACCATGCCAATGGTATTGGCACCCTTTGCTGCAAATCAATATGAAAACCCAATTCGGCTCACCTGTTGCAAATCACACATAAAGATCACTTGTGATGGACGGCCTCCACACATATGACATGAATTAACCAATGAATGATCATGAAGATATTCACTCAGCTATGCAAATCATGAAGGGGTGCCAATAATGGTGAGCAGGACTGTATGTCTTTGTGAATAAACAGACTTTAAGTGATCTCTTTTTAATTAGCCTGAATGTTTTTAGCTGAGCCATCAGTATTCAGAGCTCTGCCCAACAGCCTGCAGCCTGAATGTGTATAGGTGAGTTACCATCGAAGCTGCCGTGGTGCAGGGCATGATGCAGGAGTCTGCTGTGGGTTAGCAGGGACGGCCTGAAGACAAATACACCAGAGTTAAAGCAGTCGGGCCAGCCAGGATCGGGAGCTGCAGACAACTCGTCCCTGCTGAACAGCTCATCCACATTGCAGAGCACCTGAAGAGGATGAGAATTTAACACAGCTTGTCTCAGCTTGACTTAAAAGGTTTTTTTTTTTGCCTTTTTCATCCTGTAAAGTTCACTAGGGTGCACATAGTACAATAGCCAATAGCTAAAATGAACAAAATTCTAGCTAAAAGTAGCAGAAAAATAATTAAAAGTAGCAAAACGTCTAATATATAAAATATAAAAAATGAAGCAAGTTTGCCAAAGTATGCAAATTAAAAACACAAACATGCAGTTTGGATGCTTAGTACCGACTGACTGATGAAACTCGAAGAAGCTAAAACTGAGTTGCAAAAATAAACAAAGTAGCATGAAAGACAAAAACAGAGCCAGTTTGCTTCAGCAGATTTCAAAGAGAACATTGTTTTTGAAGGAACTGCATACATCTCAATTTTATTTTAAACTTCAAATTTAAACATTTAAAAAAATAAAAAAGTTACAAAAACAAAAGCACATTAGTTTCAATTAAGGTGAACATTTTGATTAATGGCTAAACTAGCACAAATGATGAAGAGCTATTTTGGTTGCAAAAAAAATGTACAAAAATCTTTAAACAGGAAGAAACCAACAATAGAAGAACATCTTTTTGTGTCTGTTCAATGGAAAAAAACACCGGTGGACATTATTATCCCCTAAGGTCTTTTGGTTTGTTGGTGTTCTTAACGAAGACGAATATTCCTGGATTGCTTGGTTTAGGTTTCAGATAAGGCTACAGCTAAGACTGTGTTTGCAATAACAACAGACAGAAAAGTTAGCACAACCCCGTGAACTCAAACATGTCTGCACTCCTATCAGTTTCCAGTTTCACTAAAAACCATGTTTTAGATAAAAGAGTCCACGCATTGCTCAATGAGTCAGATAAGGAGGAGATTAGGCCTAAACGAGACTGCTGATGTTTGCTGAGAAGAATCTCCTGTTTGTGAGTGATTAGGGGATTTTCTCTTTGAAGTGGAATGAAAGTTACATTCTGGTTCAGACTGTGTTATGTACAACAAAGAAGTAATACATTTTTGTTCCTTCAAACAGCAGCAGCTGGTCTCCTGTGTTCCTGAACACTTGAAGTACATCATTATAAAAAATGAACCTGAGATTAGAAGTATAATATTAATTGAATCCAGGGTTTGAATGATTGATGATGATGATGAGAACCATTGCCATAGATCCTATAGCAGTAAGAGACACATGAGGTGAAGACAAATATGTCCACATTCTGATGTATAAACTGTATCAGAATTGTAAAGATTGTGAGCATAAGAAGAATTTGTTTGCACAAATGTTGGAAAGTTTAAACAACTCAAACATCAGTGTGGCCTCATCACTGTGGTAAATGTCCCAAAATTACACCACCTCAACTGGAAATTCAACCTGGAGAGACTCACAACAAAGAGAAGCTGCAATTAAATGGTTTTATTTGACATGAGTGACATAAGATATTTGGCGCTCGGACCTCGGCGGAAGACGCGAGTGTCGACAATAGCAATGCGCTTTGAGGAGGAGCTCAGGTTGAGCATTAGAGGCGTCTTCCCCGGGCCGGACGCTGGTGGTGGAGGTCGAAGAGGGGAAGGAAGCTTGAGGGAGCTGGGAAACTAGAGGTCGAGGTGGGCTGAAGTTCGTCCGGTGAACGGATGAGGCCATGATGGAAGTCCTTTTAAACGAAGGCTTGCTCGCTGATTGGATACGCTGCAGGCGCGGTCGGATGCTGATGGGCTGGAGTGGAGGTGCTCGACGCAGCGATTAGATGCAGGTGAGGCTGAAGCAGGTCTTCCAGTCTGAATTTACGCCTCGGCTTCATTTTATAAAAACTGTTAAAGATCTCAAATTTGTTTTCAGGCACGTAAAGTCAAACTTTCTGTGACAGCTACCATAAGTCATAGGACGTTATTATTATTATTATTATTATTATCATTATTGTTGTTGTTTTGTACCTATTGCCAACATGCAAAGTTTTTGCTGAGGAAATTTGTTTTTTAAAATTATTCAGAGTAGTGTACATTAGGGCTGCAACGATTAGTCGACATTGTCAACAATAATCAACAATAAAAATAGTTGAATACGAATTTAATTGTTGTTAATAGTAATTTTTTATTACTGATGTTTTTTTTTTTTTAACTGAGTGAGATGTCTTCCTGTCCGTCTACCTCTGGCTAGCATTCAGTGGCATGTTTAGTCATGGCAGCTACTGGTGAAACAACAAGGCGTCCTAAACGATCCAAGGTTTGGGACAATTCACTGTTGATGGAGGAATCCATTCAAAAGGGACAATGTTGCCGTTCTAGTGGAGCTGGTTCACCTGTATCAGCATTTATATGATCCCTCTGTGAGACATCACAAATATAATCAAATGGTTCAAAACGTATGGAAGGATACTGCACTGGCGTAAGCGTCAAGTATAAACGCCATCATCACTTGCTTAGGTCCGTGCGCCATGTGCAAAGCCCTGCGCGACTATGACTGAGCCTTAATGCTGCAAGTGGTGCGGCTTTGTAGTTTACCAAAGTCGTATTAAAACATTATGACTTCTTACAAATATAAGGCGCTCCGGATTATAAGGCGCACTGTCGTTTTTTGAGAAAATGGAAGGTTTTAAAGTGCGCGTTATAGTCCGGAAAATATGGTGTCAAAATAATCATTAGTTGCAGCCCTAGTGTGGATAGGGCCTTAGAAAGTAACCTATTCAATAAAAAGACAAAAAAAATATATGTCACTGTGTGTTTGTGTACTCACAAGTGTGTCAGCATCTAGGAAGACACATTTACTGTACTGAGTCAGAGTCCAACAGTGGATCTTAGTGTAGGTGATGCCAAGTTCAGGACGTCCCAGGAAAGACAGATGGACCTGGTCCTTACTGTCCATTATGTCCACTGTGATGACCTTATCAAACTCGTTCTCCAAGGCAAGTCTACAGAAGGATTTAAGAGGATCAGTGTTTCAGCATTGCCTTTCAAACCTAAGCTTTGGAGAACATAACAGAAAATAATAATTCAACAGCAGTTCAATGGGATGAAGTATTGGACACATGTTGTAACAGGAAATGTTTGATTACATTATAACCATGGTTCTCTCTCTCTCTAAGTGGAGAAACTACAGGATCTCTCCACCCATATATGTTTTGTATGTATGGTTGATGACCCCCACCCCACCCCCATTGTCATTGTGCATGAATATTTCTTTAACTCTCCAGATACATCCTATAAGTTTACCTATGAAGCACCTGTGCAGGCATGAAACCAGTGATAGTTTGATTGAAATCAGTCTCCGAGTAGCCTAAAAGCTGAAGAGGAGCCCATGATACAGTAGACAGTGCCAACAACACTGCTATTCATCTGAAGGATCACAACAGTTAGCGTCTCTCTGGCTCATAATGTCAGTGTTTCCCGAAACAGAGAGCCATGTATAGAAATGTAGTTATCTGGGAAGGCGGAAACCAGTTTATTTAGAGGTTCAGGTACTCAGGAACCAAAGACATCTTGAAGGCAGGACTCAGGCTGCACACACTGAAGCTGTTCTAGACTACACCACCTTCTGCATTGGTAATGTCACTGCAGAAAACGTTGGGTATTTCCCAACCAAAAGCAGTGGATGACTATCCAGGTGTGGCGGCTACTCAAGCACTGGGATGCTGCTTACAGGTCAGGGAACAAAGCTTGATACAGCTCGGCTAGAGCTGACCTAATAATAGTGATCGAAGCAGTAAAGACATGCTATTAGGGGGAAAATAAATGTCCACTTTTCAGCAAACAGCACTCAACAGGTGTGGCAGGGCATCAAACAGGTTACAAATTACAGGCAGAATAACACTACAACTAGAGACACAAGCCCAACTTATCACTGACACCCCCTCCTCACTGACTGTGCAGGAAAATGACATGAGGCAGTTGATGGGAAGTGTGAATCCCAGGAAAGCCTGGGAAAATATTAAAGGCCTGTGCGTGGCCCCTGTCCCAGGTCTTTACCACCCTTTTCAACCTCTCCTTGCTACAGACCAACAAGCCGGCCTACCTGAAAACCACCACTATTATTCCGATCCCCGAAAAATTATCGAAAAATGTTTCGATAGCGCACACTCCCCCCACCCCCCACAACACAAGGAGGCGTTTCTCTGCTACCGACCAAACTGGCTGGTGGAAACATGATGCTTTTTTTTTTTAGAGCCGAGCCAAGCCAGGCCGAGTAGAGCCAGGCTTCTGAAATAGAGCCAGGGGTGGAAATTAAAAATTTTGTCCACCAGCCACTCAAATATTTTACCAAAAAGTAATTTCATATGATGATGATGATGGAGGTGGGTGGAAGCAGTTGTGCTGCCCTACAAGCTGAACAACTCCTCTTTCTGGACACTGCATGGAAATAACTAGACTTTTCTTATTTTAAACCATTAAAAGATGCATATCTGTACATA
>NC_051430.1:32351092-32367292 GCF_001649575.2 Kryptolebias marmoratus
AAGTTTTTGTATGTAAGTTGTAATGTTTTTCAGACACTTGCTGCTTTTAATGCATAGATCTATTTGTGCTACCTGCTTATATTTACCAGGTAGGATATTCTGATGAAGGAAGTGATTTTTGTGGTTTTAGAAAGACCGTTAGACATAGCTGTTTAGCCGTGCTACGGTAGGAAAATCTGACGAGGAAGCACAGATCGTCAGAACACCAGCTGTAGGCGTGAACGCACACTGACCGATGTCATGATGTCATTGATTTAGTTAAAAAAAACGTTTAACTTTCGGTTCTTCCCTCGACTACTCTTGAAAAACAGAAAATAAAATAGCTTCTTATCACAACACCTAATTGGTGTCAGACTGCATGTAATCTGTAGTGGATCGAGTGCATCATATGGGTTTGCAGTGAACTGTTGTAATATTTTTACGTGGGTTTTCTCCGCCTGAAGTGGTATTTCGCTTTTATCTAAATAACATTCGGGTTGAATGTTTTTCAACAGCATGGAGCCAAGCTTCAACTCAGACAGCCTCGCCTGCAAAGCTACCATAAGACTACGTTTATTACATGTACCATTATCACTAAAGGACGCAGGGGAAGAGCTAAACTTTTCAGCAGAAACCCTCACACTTTAAGCGCACAAACTGTGGGTACTACAGGACAGTGAGTTACTGTTACCTGTACAGGTGCTTTATTGGGTAATCTATATTGGGTGTGCAAGGAAACTGGTGTGTCTTAAAGAAATTTCCATGCAGGGGTTCTTTTCCCATACATATAAAATATGTAGTACGTGGAGAGATGGTCTTAGGATGATAATGAACAATAATTCAGGAGCTCAGATGTCCTCACCTTGACTGCTCAGATATATATGGCGTGACCATGACAACAATGTGGCGAGTCGTCCCGTGCCGTCGCAGACTTCTGGCCACCACTGTGGCCCCCTGGCAATAAGAGTCTGTGGTGGCCAGAGTCACAAAGGCCTCGCCAGCTGCAGGCAAAATGGAGACATGAACAGATCAGATGGATGATTTTAGCTCGTGGTTCTTTTACGTTTGATTCTCTGCCTTTGTTTTTTTTATTTTGGAAGCTGAATATGACTAACTGCACTTATTAATTTTGACAAATTGTTTTTTCTAGGACTGCTGGGGATAGGAATGGAGAAGCAGGTAAAGAAAATGGATGGATGGATGTTTTCTCTAGATAAGCAGACAATTATAGTATAAAAATGAGTGATTCTTGTGTTACATCTGGTTTCTTCATTTACTAACACTGTGATGGAGACCATCTACTGTATAACAGTTCAGTATTTAAAAATGATAAATGTTTCTTAAAGAAAAAAAGTCAGAATGAGAACTGATTTCTGATCAAGTACCCCTTTTGTTTGATTGTGAATTTGAAATAATTTCTAATTAACACCAGAAAATGAACTTTTTCTAAGTCAAAACAAATACATTTATTAACCTGTTATCTTGATTTATTATCCTCAGATAATGAGATAAATAAGTTATTATCCTGAGTTAGGAAAATAATTAAGTAGTTAACTGAAAATAATTAGATAAATGAGTTATCTCTAGAGGAAAATACATAACTTATCTCAAGAAAACAACCACCATCATCAAGAAATCGATCATTGCTATTTTGAGATAATAAGATAAATAAGTTAACTCTAGAAATTGAGATGAGTTAATTATTTCTTGAAGAAATAAAAAAAAATCTCAAGAAAGACAGAAAATTATCTTGACAATAGGTGAACTATGACATTTTGACATCTCAAGATTTAAAAAAATCTTATCTTGGTAAAAACAAAAGTTATTATCTCAGGATATTGATGGAAATGGGTTATTTTGAGATAAAAGATAACATCTTGAGAAAATGAGCAGTTATTTTGAGATAATAAAATATGTTATCTCAAGATGAAATAAACAATATATCTATTTTAAGACAATGGGAAATACACGATTCAAGATAATGAAATAAATGTATTATTCCAAAATAAAGTTTACAATGTTGAGATAATGTTAGTTATTTCAACATAATAGAAAAATAAGTTGTCTGAAGATCAAAGTCATACCTTCTGAGGAAACAATTATTATGTTGAAATAAAAAGTAAATTATTAAATAAGTTATGTCAAGATTAAATAATTAACCTATTTTTTTTATTAATGCCTTATCTTGAGAAAATTAGGTAAATCTTCAGATAGTGATATAAATAAGTCACTTTTTTGAGTCAATGAGATAATTAAGTTAATCTACCTATAATAAAACATAAAAAGGCCCTGGTGTATCTGATTATGAGCTTCTGCCTGTTTTCTGAGCCCAGTTGGAGCAGGTGTGTGAGAGCTTTATCGTCCTTGGCCTGCAGCATGACATAGAGCCGTGTAACCTTTTGTCTGCATGTAGTGTTAGATTTCACTTGCTGTTCGATTAGAGCATGAAAAAGCAGAGACTTAGCTCTCATTTCTAACAGGTCCCTACAGACATTTGTTAATAATTTAACAGCTCTGATACAGAAGTGGGATAATAATAGTTTGGGCACAGGAGGATTGGGTCACTTTTAGTAGCCTACTTCTTATTTTGTTCACCTTAATCGAAGGTCAGCCAGCAGACTGCAGAACATTTGTAGAATCCAAGGCTAGATGTTTTGTATTCATGTCATATATTTCAAATAAAGTCACTTACCTGACATGTCTGTCTTCAAACGGCTCCAAAACCAGTGGCTTTAATTATCTACAGGGTGATCAGGTACATGCAGTCAATCACGAGGAAGCATCGCTGCACCAGCTAATCCTGGAACCGTTCCTAAATACTCTGAGAGCGAGTATGGATCTGACGCTGCACCGTGAAGTCACAGCTCCTTTTTTTTTTTTTTACTGCAGAGTAAAGCATAAGAGCTGCTGTTTCTCTCCCCTGTTTGTCCAACTGGTCATTCAACTAGCAGCCAGGAGGCTTGGAGCAAGAGTTGTGCAACTAGACAGTGATCAACCTGCCCTCCTGCTCCCCTGATAACCCACATTCAAAAACTCTCACCCTGTTCAGCATTTCTATCTTTTTGTCATCCTAAAAGCTTAGCGTTACTTAAAGGAAAGCAAATTGACAAGATCATGTTATGTTAAGAAACAAAGTTTTGCTGTACCCATTTTGGGGAACCCTTGAAAATTCCATTATGCAGAATCTCATGCAATATTGTGATATCTCACATGATCTGTTCACACTTAGAGTATGTGATGTGATGTGACTCAGCTATATTCCGGTGTAGATTCTCAGTCATCCAAGCCATGTTAAATAAAAAAAATAAAACTACTGGATGTAATGTTTTGTGCTTTATCTCAATAAAGACATATATCTCACAGCTTCACTAACCTGGGTTATTATTATCATCTCCTAGCATATACACCGAACATACGTCACATCCGCCTATATCTATGGCAAGCCCACAAGGGCAATAATCGCGATGAGTGACAACACTGTAAACGCTACACTGGACTTCTCTTCTGTAGCTGAAGGCAATTTGTTTTTTGGTTTTTTTTTTCAATTAAAAAAACTGGAGAGAGACGAAGCTGCTAGGTGAACAAAATAACACAATTTTTGTCACGCAACCATGGGAATGAAAGCTGGAGTACGGAAACAGCTTTATCCTTGAGGTGCAGGTATACAGCTGAGTCTTGTCCAAGAGCTGGCTCTCCTGGAAAGGTTGTTTAGTTTCTCCATTATAGATATATTATATATATATATATATATATATACCACACTGCTCAGTTTGGGGATTCGAGCCAATGGTTCCTGTATGCAGAAGGAAAAAAGGGGAGGGTGTGCAGAAAAGGAAGAGAGTTCATCTTCATGGCAACCTGGCAGATGAAGCTGCCCTAAATTTGATGGTCCTGGTCCAGAGACTTCCCACTCCTCCTGATGAGTAGGTAGGATCACTCCCAACACCGAGAGCTTTGCAGGAGATTCAGTCCAATTTAAGTTGGCCACAAAAGCTAACTGACAATAGCAAGCACAAAAAAGGCTACAACTTAGTCTGTCCTGGAACGCAGAGCAGTGGGCGACACAGATTCCTTCAAGGACTGCTGGGCCTGTAATCAAAGTTAGAACTTACTATAAATACTCTCTACAAATGGTGGAACATGTTGTAGGTTGTTGACAGTTGTTGGTGCAAAGCCAAAATGTCTAATCTTAGCTGAGACTGCACGGTGTTCTAATTCTACCGTTTAAAGCGCAACAGTGTGGTGTGCCTTTTTTTGTTACAGTCAGTGATTCAGCAAATCTAATCTTTTAGCTTCAAGCTATAGGCTTTGTTAATTTAGCTGAACATGAAATAATATGGAATATTTATTGTTGACAACCGTTTTGAAGTTTCACGTGTTCATGTGCCTGTCTGTTAGCCAAATGTCTCATGTGTATTTTCACAAGTCATCTGACAATATAACAAGATCGTGCATAAAGTTATTTTCATGTTTTGACTAAAATGACTAAACTTTTCCGTTTGTGATAAGATGATCCTAGCGTAAAGATTTGGCACGAGTGGTGACTAGTGGTATGCATTTCTTCGAGGAATGCTAAGCCTTTGGTATTGTGCTCCTTCTTGGTGAATATAAAACAAATTATGACAGAAACTGTAAAAACTTTATTGAACATTTGTTCATAACAGAAACTTTCAGTTCATAATCATGTAACAGAGAACATCAGTACTCATAAAAACATGGCTAAAACAGAGATAGTGAAACACTAAGTCTGAAGGCAGAAAAAAAATCATTATTTACAGGTATTTCAGTATTTGACCACTATGTCATGGCTGCTTGTGTCTGTTCAGAGCTGAGACTGATGGAGAGAATGTAAAGTGAGGTTTGCCCTAATTTTAACTGAGTTAAATGACTACTTAAATGTGTTGAAGCTGAAATTGAATTGATAAAATTTAAACAAAAGGAACAGAAATAAAAAATAAACCCAAGTTAAAAGCAGAAAGTAGCATAAAAGAAAAATAGAATAGGCATGCTGAAGCAGACTTCAAAGAATAGAATATTTTAGTAGAAATTATGAATACTAAAAGTCATTACGCTCCTCTTGATGAAGCTGAACAATTTTATAAATGAATGGCTAAAATAGCACAAAGCACATGGAAGTAGTTTGATCTATAAAAACTGTTAAAAAGAAAAAAATAGGAAGAATTACACAACTTTTGGGTGTTTCCCAGCTTTAAGCCTGTTGTTTTAAAGAAACAAAACAAAAACTCTGCAGATTTTCTGAATATTTTATGTCCTAAACTTTATTTCCAACATGAAAAAGTGCTTCATAAAACACACATATTTGTCAAAACAAAAATAAAAATGACATTTTTGGAAACAAATGACTTATTTCATGTTTTTAGGCTTTTCTGATACTTTTAAAAGATTTTTCTGCAATTAAGTATGTAGGATTACCTCTAATGTAAGAACAAAACATAAAACTCATTTTTGTAACATATTACAGAAGCATGTTGCTGCCACCCCAACAAAAATAAAAAATATATCACATTATAACGCAAAGGTTTAACCAATCAATGTCTTTTTATGTTATAGCATACTTTCATCTTTATTTTTTTTTAAAAAGTACTGCTGTAATTACAATATTTAACACAAATTTTAAAAATTGTTACCTTTTTTACGTTCAATGTTATCACATTATACAAAAATAAAAACTATACTGCAATAATGTATCAAGTAAAAACATGAAAACATTGCGTTACCCCATATTTTCCATGTTCTAAATGATTTTTTGCTAGTGTGGCAACAATACATTTCCGTACATTTATTTATGTGTTGCTGAAAGTCCAAAGCACTTAGAGAAACACGAAACACCTCATTCTGTACATTTACTGTGTGCGTACATCTAACACAGTCAGCAGTTTGCATTAAAAACTCCTTCAGCTGGATTTCCATCCAGTTATTTGATGAATAAAATCAGCTAAACACACATCAACACGAGTGTTTCCTACAAGGCATTCATCCATGTCACTGTGAACGCTCAGAGTTTGTCTTCTCTTTAATTCAAATGTTTGGTGCTTCCGATTATTTACCTTACCTGTTGTAAATAAGTCTTTAGAGAAATAGACTTTAATTCTGACCAGATTGACAAGCTAAAGGCTAATATGAACACAGCTAAGACCAACGGGGATTGCTGCCACCTTAAAACAGATCCCATTTCATTGCAGTTTCACATTGCATTATTAATTAGTCTACAACTGATCAGCTTTTTGAACCATCTGGATTCAGTATAAAAACACAAAATAGCAGTTCCCGTCTAAGTTTCTCCAGGAACTTTCTAGTTAATTCCGTAGATTTCTGCGGTAATTTGCCGGCTCCTTTAACGCAGCAGCAGCTAGCGGCAGCATGTCTTGCGCAGCCTGGAATATCAGAATATTTCTGCCACTATAACACTGTAGATTTGTAAAATACATTTATAATCCGATTAGCCATTAGGTTGTCACCTCAGTCAGAATTAAACTCCAAACTGAGGCCGTTCTACAACAGGTACGTTATTGATTGTTCATATACTTTACAAAAAGCTCCACCTTAAAAAACCTGAACTGTCCCTTTAACACACAGCACAATAAGGGTTTTGGTTTAATTTTTAATACAATCATAAGAGAAGAGACACCAACAAACTTCTTGCATCAGTAAACTAAGGCTGTATACTACTTTAGTGTAATAATCAGCAAAACAGGAAGTAAACACACCAAGCCAAAACACACCAAAATAAAAGAACCACGATCGTTTCTGGGCCGTTCTGGCAATTTAATTTTTTTTTTTTTCCACGCTTAGAGAAGAACGGTTTTACTGTCTGTTCTTAACTGATAAAATGGAATTCATGGCGTCAAATACACACACACACACACACATACACATACATATACATACACACACACACTTTAAAGATCAAAAATGTCAAACTTTTGGCTGAAGAGACGGATCAGGTTCTGTCAGACTGGAGCAGGTTGCTGAAAACTGTAATATAAAAGAAAGAACAATCAGAAAAATAAAGACCCTTTGGGTCTAGTAGACAGGTTCATTGGTAACTCAAAAATTGTCCCTAGTTGGGAGTGAGAGTGTTTTGAGACTGTGAGACTGAGAATATAAACAAATGCTGTATATAATGTGTAAAAATATATACATGAAAGCACTGTAGAAATGGGGGAATGAGAATATCTGCAAATTGCTTTGCAAAACCTGGAGAGGTTAAAAAGGTACTATGTAAGTTGTGAACCATTTAGCTACTTGTTATTTAGTTACTTTCAAATTTTAAACAGAATTTTGCAGCTTTTAACTAGTGTTGAACTATTGTTAGCTTTTGTTTAGCTAATTTTAGCATTTAGTTAAGTAAAAAGTTTTGCTTTAAGTCTATAAATAGCCTTTCACTACTTTTATTTTTTTCTTTTGCTTCTGATCGCCTTGATTTAACTTTAACTCGGTTTCCGCCTCATCAGCAAGTTTCAGCAGTCATTCAGCACTTGGGCTGCAATTGAAATTTCTGTAGTGCTGGTTAGGGTTTGTTGACATCCTGCAGTATTCATAGTTCCTGATTCAGCAGCAAGTCAATCTGAATGAGAGCTTTAATCATAACAGAAACTTACCTTGAGGTTCTGAATGAGTACCTGGTTGACCCTTACCACTCTCTGGATCCTGACCTGAACAATCAAAGAGAATTATGTTGAGAGTCAGACACTTCCTGTCGTCTGTGATAGTTTTATAAAAAGCTGAAGAGACAAACACGAACCTCCTTGAATTTTGAAGCAGAGTTTTTTCTTCTGGTAGGCAAAGTAACTGGATGCTGCTCCCACCAGAGCGACTCCTATGGCACTAATGATTCCTGCCATGGGTCCAGATCCTTCAACCAGCACAGAAAGGAAACAGCAGCACTGAGTATGGCTCTGGATTTACATTTAGTAAAGTATTTTACAAATATGAGATCTGAGAAAAAAAATATATAGGGTCACTTTTTTTTCACAAAATGTCTTTCAAATGTTTTTATTATGTTTGAAAAAATAAATCCAGAAATTACATGGAACTTTTTTACCAGCTAAACACTTCTTATAAAGCATACAGTACTTAAGCAAAGCAGCAGCTCAGACCTTTTAATGACAGCATGAGCCTAACCCTAACCATTATCGAGGGTCGGAGCGATGCTTCTCTTTGATGTGATCCAAACCAGAGTTCTGATAGTAATTCCCTCATCGAGGCTTATGGATCCAAATCTGAGGAAGGTTTTTATCTTTCAGGAGGCCAAAAAATTAAACTCCAGTGGTATTTTCCGGCCGGTTCGAACAATTAATTCCTACAAACTGAACTATGTTGTACCGGTATTCATCCACTCACTGATGAATGGCTGAATGCTGTGAACCTCAGCAGCTGTGTGGACGTCACACATCAGGGGGGGTCATGGAAAAGTGGCTTCTTCACTATTTAGTATTACTAAAAAAAAAAAAAAATTATGATTTATGAATTTATGATTTTCTTTTAACTGATGTTAGCTTCAAAACACTTTTCTGTTCTGCTTTAAAAAGTCTAAATGGTGGGTTATCTATTACTGAATAAAGTGATTTATCCAGAGTGTGCACAAAATAAAAAATAAAATAAAAAATAGTAAAAAAAAAAGTGACCCTGAAAACNACAAGCCACTGGCTCCAGTTAAAGTCACTCTGTTATGAGACAAACTGTGATACTGGAAAAGAGGGGAAACAAAAACACACACACACACACACACTTCAGTCTTATAAAATGAAGAATCTGTTTGGTATTGCAATAACCAAGTTTGGCCACAAGATGGCAGCCAAGAACTTTTATTTGTGGCTGAACAGAGAAGAACTGTGAGGGAAAACCTGCAGGTAACACGTGTTACAAAGGTACTAAACTCAACATGTACACACACACACACACACACACACACAGCAAAGGTTGTATTTCTACCATTCTTAGGACTTTCTACTGGCGTTCATTCATTTCTATAGCCTAACCCTCACCATACCTGCCTATCTCTAACCCTGGGCCTGGAGTTCTGGATAGATGGAGTACATGGATTATGGGCCTGGAATGGTGGGTTACACACATGAAATAAAAATGGGCTGAATAATGAGGACATCAGCTCTATGTAACCATGACTTAAGACCCAAATAAACCTTGACAGACCCTAACCAGAACTCAATTCACACCTAAACCCTAACCCCCCAAAAATGTGCCATCATATTAAGACTGAGATTTGGTGTTGCTACTAATTCTGACAAGGCAACAAAACAAAAACAAATACACAGAAAGTGCAGACAAGGAGCTGGTAGTGAACATAAAGAAAAGAGAAGAATAGGAAAAAGGAGGAGGATTAAAGGCATAAGAAGGACACACCCAGGCTGCAGGGCGGAGACTGGAACATGACTGCTAACCCTGTTTGTTGTGGCGATATGACTCACACATGTCATGTGACGGCACACAGGACTAAACCAGGGTGTGGCCTGAACATGCAAAAACAGTCAGGATGCTAACTGCATGAGTTACTGCTGGGGAATTCTGATTCTCACGCACACAGAGAAAATCTGCTTCTCAGATCTGCTGGTTTTACAAACGGAAAAACCCTCTGATGGTAACTGAGAGTAAACTTGTTCCACTTCAGGGGGCACTAACGTGGCAGAAACCTTCTTCCTGTTTGGTGTCTGATGAAAACACAAAAGTAGGTCGTAAAAGTAAGAAGGAAGCACCAGTTTAAATGCTGTTTAAGTGGAGTTTGAAGCTGCAAGGGGCTGAAAGAACAAGCATTAGTTTCTGTCTGGGCAATAATGGTTTTGCCTTTGTCGGTGTGTTCACGTCTGTCTATTAACAAAATATCTCAGAAATCACTGGACGGATTTTAATTGGAACTTTCAGAAAGCAATCATTTGACGTACATCTACAACTATTTACCTTTTGGGGTCAACCAGGTTCTAGATGGCCACCATTGACTTCGGTAAATAGAAAAATTTGCTGTAACTCAGTAAATTTTTGGTCTGGTGGTACATGAACACATACTCTGAGTCGACAAGTATTTTTGCCTAAAACTTTGACGTTTGCTGTTGGTGTCAACCCTATCTGTCTGTTAAGAAAATATTTCAAAAATAGATAGATAAATGGATAGATTTTAATGAAACGTTCAGGAAATAATCATTAAATGTACAGCTACAACTCATTAACCCAATTCAAGATGGCCACCACAGCCAACTGACCTTTTAAAAACATGTTTGTAGCTTAGCAAATTTTACAAATATTGAGCGAAAATGTAGTGGTATTAGCTGAGGCTGACACGCAACACATACTCTGAGTGGCAACATCTTTGAGGATCCATTCGATCCCTTCTCAGCATGGATATATTTAAGTTTAAAACTCTGGCCTGAAAGGCTGCTTTTAATTTATCAAGCAACGCAACAATGTTAGTGATTGTTTCAAATTGTGCCAGTTATCTGTGGGTCCCACAGAGATAAACCATCATCCGGTCAAAGATCTCTGAGGAAGCTTGCACCTCTGCATGGATCTAACATTCGAGAGCTTTGAATACCGTCAGTCCTCAGAATGTTGCTGCGGTTTAAAGTGAGTAAGCAGAAAAAAATCAGCCGTGTTTCGACAAGTCAAGACAATGACAACAAGAAGGCTCAAAGCAAAGAGTTCCCTGTTTTTACTGAAAACCATACAGAGGAGTAAAGCAAATTGATTTAGTTGTAATGTAGCGTAAAATGTAAATAAGAACAGAATGCTATAATTTGCAAATCTCCTAAATCCATATTTTATTCAGTGTGGAACACAGTAAAGAAATCAAATGCTGAACCTAAGAAATTGTACCATTTTAAGGAAATAGAAAAGGTCATTTTGAATTTGACGGCAGCAACACATCTTAAATTAAATATATATACAGACCCTTTCCAAAAAATTCGAATAACATGGAAAAGTTGTTTGATTCCCATAATTCCATTCAAAAAGTTACACTTTCATAGGTTATAGATTCTGGGACCACAGTTTAAACAATTGCAAGTATTTGTTTGTTTATTTTTACATAATTTGGGCTTCCAGCTCATAAAACCCACAAAAACTGGATGTCAAAAAATTAGAATACTGTGGAGAAATCAGAGAATTCTAACTTTTTGGAAAGGGTCTATATGCTCCATAGACTATACATATACAAACATAGACTGTATAATATATACAGTCTATAGTTGAAACTGTAAACACTTGGGGAAAAAAATGAGGCGAATACAAGAGCAAGAACCAAATCCTTTTCTGTGGACTGACGAAAAGGAACTTCTCTTTTATGTCACAAAGTGCAGAACAGCGAGTGGAGACGTGGAGTCGTCCAAATATGGGGACATGTTAGACACTTTTCAGGTCCCGTATTCAGCAAGGGATGTCTGGATAGACAAGTTGTCCTCACAGTGATCAAACCATATTAGGCTTAATTCTTTACACACAAAGATCGGTCTTTTAAAACTATTTCAATTTCCAAGGGTTAAAAATTTACACTTAATATATATTGTAGGTTTTCTTTTTCCTGCAATGTCTTTTTTTTCATATTGTTTATAATTCAATAGTGATTAAAAAAGCTTTATTTGGTGTAATAATAAGGGATTCTTATCTTTATATGCTGTAAAGCACTTTGAACTGCCTTGTTGCTGAAAAGTGTCACATAAATAAATTTGACTTGACTTATCTGCTCTATTTAAGGCTGGTATTGTTGATCCGCCTTGTCTGTTTATTGCAGTATATTCAGGGTATGAAACTTGTGTCTGCAGCATAAACACAAGCATGTCACCTGTCATTATTGTTGTTGCGTCTGTCACATTAGTCTCATCATAGTCGGGCCTTTTTTTCCTTTTTACACAATTCAGAAAACTAACATGTACACATTTATTTGTAAACACAGAGTTTTACACATCACAGACCAATAAACCAATAAAAAAGGCAAAGTTTCAAGCAGCCTGTAGCACAACGGCTGCTGGAGATCGGCACCAGCTCCCCTGTGACCCAGAAAGGAAAAAGTGATGGATGGAAAATTTAAAGCAACAAAATCCAGAGCAAGAATCCTCCTTTATCCCAAATAACCCCCCGCAAAACAGTTTTGTTCTCCAGACTGGTATGGTAAACCATCAGTTAAAGTCCAAGCAGGGATCTGAGGTCAGGGCCCCAGAGAACTGGACCCCCCAGCTCATGGCAGAGCCTGCAACAGGTCCTGTACCCTCTCTAGCAGGGGTGTTAAGACTTGCTTTAAGTTGGACATCCAAACAAAGAACTCCTCTGGCATGTTAGCATAAAGCATCTTCAGGACCTGGCCCCACTTGTGGTCAGGATCTGCAACGACACACAATCGAAGCAGGCTTTTTAGGCACAGACACCAGACCAGACCTGCTGATACGAAGAACGTAAAGAGCGCTGACTGGAAACGCACAAACCACTGAGAAAAAACACCAAAACAACAAGCAATGAAACAAAAATAAATACCTGTAGAGATCTAACAATTCTCATCTTCTAACGAGACAGAGTCTGATCCACCAGCAGCTCTTAAACCCTAGCATTCCTTCATTTCAATTCAGTTCAAATTCAGAACAAAAGTCACCTCAGGGCACTGTACAGAAATATCCACACACATAAAAAGCCAATTAGTAAAAGTTATCTATCTAAGGAACCCAGAAGATGGATCTGAATCTTCACTTCATTCCAATCTCCCATCCTGAGCAGCACATTGGTGGCAGTGGAAAGGAAAAACTCCTTTTACAGGAAGAAACCTCCAGCAGAACCAGAACCAGAACCAGAACCAGGTCCGGGATGGGCAGCCATCTGCTTTGACCGGCTGGGCTCAGAGAGGAAGGATTGTACTGTATATCACCTGCCACCTTTTATGCCAGAGGTTTAGACTAAGATCATCTTACAGAGCTGTTGGCATTGTGGTCGAACCTTGAAGAGAACATCTCAAGACTTTGTGTTGGAGATCAGTCTTAGCTACTACAACTCCATATTTTGCTCCTTATTCATATAATGAATCAGAAAGACAAACTCACGCACACAGACGTAAGCAAAATGATTTGACAGCAGGTGATATAAAGTACTGGGTGATTGAGAAGAACCTCCTTCACAGAGAAAAACAGGAAGAACAGTTTGCCACAGAGCTGTTCGACAGCTGCTCAGCCTGAGTTTCCCTGGGATTTATTCTTATTCAAGCACATATTCTAGGACTTATGGTAATGGATTTTAAGCTTCACAGCTTTTTCAGCATTTACGGTACACGGCACCTTGTTCTTGGCCGCAGGTTGTCAATACGAGAAAACAGATGTCACGGGATGAGTTAGTAATCACAGTATAAGTTGGGGATCAGTCTCAGCTACTACTATACCAAACTTGAGCTCAGTATCTTTAAAACTGACTGATTTATAATCATTTCCATGTTGGCTAAGGTTGCAAATGTGGTCATCAGGAACTGGGCTGACTCCAAAAGTTAATCGGTTGTAGATGTGAAATTAATGATTACTTTCTGAGAGTTTCATTCAAATCTGTCCAGTGGTGGAGAACAGACAAACATCCATTTATCGGCAGGTAATAATGACAGCAAAGGAGTTTACAGGAAGTGCATTCTTCATGCACAAACTTGCATTGAAGAGTCTCAACTTCTACTTTAACCGTATTACTGCCCAACCTGCCTGTTTGTTTTAACACGGCTGTGGGAAAAAAAAGAAGTTCTTGATGATCTACAACAGCAGTGGAGAGTGAGAGGTGGATGTATGGAAAACCAAATGGGTCAAACACCATTAATGTCTAATACACATTAAATATGTCCCCAGGACCAACTAATTCAGCTTTACATAACTTTATTTACAACTTTTTCTCAGAGAAATGCTTTAAGATCTGTTCAAATCTTTAAAAAATTCTGCTCTTTCAAAATCTCATTTTCAGCTTTTGGCAACAATTTTGCTAATTTGAGGTTCTATCTACTGTTTTTAGCTACTGTTCTGTTGATTTTCAATTTTAGTTACCATATTTTCTGGACTATAAGGCGCACGGCAAGCGGACCTGAACAAGTGGTGTAAGCTTTTATACTTCGCTTACATCGGTGCAGTATTCTTCTGTGAGTTTTGAGCCATCTTTGTGATCTCTCTAAATGCTGATACAGGCAAACCAGCTCCGCTAGAGCACCAAAATCGTCCATTTCGATCGGCGCGGGGCACGCGCCATCCGCACGAAGTTACAAAAATTAAGAGGTGAACAATGATGCGCCTTATAGTCCAGTGTGCATTATATATTACAAAAGTACGAAAATGGACCATTCATTGACAGTGCATCTTATAATACAGTGCACCCCAGTTTAGGTCAAATTAACTGAAACAAACATTTTTGTACATTTAGTTAAAAAAAGACATGGCTTGTAGAAGACTGTTTAATATGATTTATCTGTTTTCTCATTACTTTAACGTATAATGATTATTATTTTTTAAGGGCAATTTAGTTTACAGATTTCATAATCTGCACTGTTTTGGTTGAATGTAGTTTTTCATTTCCATTTTGTTTGTTTTGTTATATTTAGTTTTTATTCAAGTGCATTTTTTGTTAATGGAGACATAGTTCATTTTATTTTTATTTTTGGTTGTTTTGTTTATTTTGTGTTCCAGTTCCAGTGTTAAGTGCTTAAAACGGTCTCCAAACAATATTATCGTTTATCGCATTAATTTTCTGAGACAAGTAGTTGGGAACCTGTTCACTGAATTCATTCTTTATTTTGTATGTACAGTTAAAAAATTTTAAAAAACAAATAGGGACATACCTTGAGTATCGCTTCCAGGGTCATTTGTACGATCTGAATGCAGAAGAACAGGAAAAAAATTGTCAAGTTACTATTTGTGTAAAGCTTTGTTGTCTTCATATTTATTGTAAAATAGAAACCTTTAGAAGCAGAACTAAATACACTGCTTAAATGACAGTGTAAATAAGCATAAAAACATGAAAACCTGTCTATGGTCTTATGTGTATGTTTATTTACACTATTAACACATTCTTTTTTTCAAAATGTAGAAAAAAATCATTTAGTTTTTTGCGATTTACTTGGCCATGCAATTCCCTTTTTATGTCATGTTTTATTTAGATGGATGTGTAAAAGATGAAGATCAATACTTGACAAAAAATCTGCTATCAGTAGGGGGAAAAGCCATAGTTAGAAATTGGCTTTAGGCTGATGCACCTACCTACCTACTGGACTGTAATTATTGATGGTATTAATTAGTAAAAGTCTAGGAACTGAGACCAGCTACTGCAGTTTTTGCCATAGATACTAATGCACCCCCATACCATCAGAGACAGGTGCACTGATAACAGGCCCAGATGATCCCTTTCCTCTGTAGTACGAAGGATGTGGTGTCTCTGGTTTCCAAAAACAATTTATTTGGATTCATCTGACCACAGAACAGTTCTCCTCTTTGCTTCAGTAAATGGACTTTGACCCAGAGAAGACAGCAGCGTGTCTTAATGATCTTCACGTATAATGAACTGTTTACAAACAATGATCTGTGGAAATGTTTTTCACTTTTGTTATTGTTGTCAATGATATTTTTCCTTTGACTGTTTCTGTATTTCTTTTCATGTGAGCTGATGTTGAAATGTACATATCCTGAAAATGTAACTTTCATAAATTTTGAACAACATGAACATTTCTTTTTTTGTAGTTAAGAACCTGTTCACTGAATTGATTCTTTTTTTTGTATGTACAATTAAAATAATTAAAAACAAAAAACAAATAGGGACATACCTTGAGTATCGCTTTCAGGGTCATTTGCACGATCTGAATGCAGAAGAATAGGAAAAACATTGTCAGGTTACAACTTGTGTTGAGTTTTGTTGTCTTCATATTTATTGGAAAATAGAAACCTTTAGAAGCAGAACTAAATACACTGCTAAAAAATAAAGGGAACACTTAAACAACACAATATAACTCCAAGTAAATCAAGCTTCTGTGAAAGCAAACTGTCCACTTAGGAAGCAGCACTGATTGGCAATCAGTTCCACGTGCTGTTGTTCAAATGGAACAGACAACAGGTGGAAATTATTGGTAATTAGCAAGACCCACTCAATAAAGGAGTGGTTCTGCAGGTGGGGACCACAGACCACTTCTCAGTACCTAAGCTTTCTGGCTGATGTTTTGGTCACTTTTTAACGTTTGCGGTGCTTTCACACTCGTGGAAGCCT
>NC_051430.1:32368101-32376194 GCF_001649575.2 Kryptolebias marmoratus
CAGGAGTTGGTGGATGCTTTAGTCCAGGTCTGGGAGGAGATCCCTCAGGAGACCATCCATCACCTCATCAGGAGCATGCCCAGGTGTTGTAGGGAGGTCATACAGGCAGGTGGAGGCCACACACAATACTGAGCCTCATTCTGACAAGTTTTAAGGACGTTACATCAAAGTTGGATCAGTCTGTAGTGTGTTTTTCCACTTTAATTTTCCATTGATGATTTTTCTGTGAATCTTTTGTCAGCACATTTACCTTTTGTACAGAACAAAGTATTCAATGAGAATACATTAATTCAGATCTAGAATGTGTTATTTGATTGTTCCCTTTATTTTTTCGAGCAGTGTATTTTGCCACTGCATTTTCAAATCTTTTAAAAGTAGACACATTAGATCAGCATCTCTTTTTATGGGACTTTATTTCAACCTGGAGAGACTCACACGGAGAGATAAAGACAATTAGAGTGTTTTATTGGTTAGAGGTCTTTGGCGCTCGGGCCCCGGCAGAAGACGATTTTGCAGAGAACTGCTGTGAGCTTGAATGATCGAAGTAGGGTGAGAGATTAGGGTAGTCATCCCCCGAGACCCGGACCTGGTGGTGGCGTAGAGGACGAGGAAGGGGAGTCCAAAGGAGCATACGAAGGAGGGTGGAGATCGGGGAGGCGGTGGGACGAGACTTGGCTGGCGAGCAGGAGGAGCCGTGGATGGGGAGGCTTATATCCTGCACCTGGATGCGATTTGACAGCTGGGAGCAAGGATCCGAGATGAGAAATGATGGACAGCTGGGTGAGTCTGCCAGGCTGAAATTTCGGCTAGCCTTCACTTCTTCCCAGTTATTAGTGGAAATGCAGCTGAATTCATGGTAGTTTACTGTAGCTTCTGCAGTGAATTTAACATCACGCAGAATCACAACTGAAAAGCAGACATGTGCTTCTGATTAGAGTCCCGTGGCTTTTTTATTTCCCTCCTTTCTTTGTGTTTTGTCTTTTTTTTTTTTTTTCCCTTCTGGAACAACAACTAATTACTTCCATACTTTAACAAAACATCAGTCCAGAAACACAAAACCAGGCTGTGTCTGCTTCTTCTTATAAAGAAGCAAGAAAGTACATAACACTCTTTACTCTCTCTACTCTTCATATTTGTATTTATTGCTGTTATTAATCTGTGATGGGTTTTTTTCTTCCCATAGAAACTGCATCTGGACCACTCCTGTGTATCTGTGTCTTTTTCCTGTCCTCTCAAAGCTGCCGTCTGCCCCTCCTCCTGAGTCCGGTTCTGCTGGAGGTTTCTTCCTGTCAAAAACGAGTCAATCCTTTCTACTCTCATCAACTTTGATGTTCAGGATATGGGACTGTAACAAAGTGAAGATTTGACTCAATCTGCTGGCTTCCTTAGATAGATTTTACCAATTGGCATTTCTTAATAAACTGCGCTTTATTGAGGACAGGAGCTACAGACGCAGAAATGAAACCAAACTGGTTAGTTAGCATCTTCTGATGTGAACCAGGCTACATGCAATCAATCAGACCTTTTGATGGCATCTGATGAAGCAGGTGATGCTTCAACCCACTGCAGCAGCAGACAAATTTCAATTTAAACATGGAAATGTTTAATATACTGCTGAGGTCTTACTTCCTGAGCGACCCCCATCAGGTTTGTAGTCTCCGGCTCCTACTTCAAATAGGTCTGAGTCATCAAATGTTCCACCGCCTGGAAGAAATAATCCATTTCAGCTTTACATCACAATCAATTTCAGGCGGACATTTAGCTCAGGACACGAGGACACCCCCTTCACTATCACCACTGCCACACACTCATCTTCCACTTGGGACCAAACTATGTTATCAATGTTTCCTGGTGACATTGTTAAGGTTAGGGTTAAATTTCTTTAACTGTGTACATAAAAGCCGCCTGAATGAATAAGAAAAATTCACCTCCTCCTCCCTTTGGTGGAACAATAGCAGGCTTGTCAGTTTTGGCATTGGGGTCTGTGGACACAAAGAAATCAAAAATGAATACAGCAACTTATGTGAATGAAAACTGGAAGAGAAGTGACATTTTCTGTGAAAACAGTATGAATGCCGAGTGCTGAGGTGTTAAAGTTAAAACAAGTGGAATGGAGACTAAAATGATCAAAATACAGGCTGAAATGAACATAACAGAGGCTAATATAAGTAGAACACATGCTACAGTGAGCAGAATGCAGCGTAAAATGAGCAAAACAGGGTAAATCAAGTAAAACAAAAGGCTGAAATGAGCAGATAATGAGCTAGAAGGAGCAGAGCACAGGCTAAAACAAGCAAAAGAGGATAAAATAAGCAAAATACAGGCTAAAAGTAGCAGAACAAGCTGAAAACTCAAATAAGGTAGGACAACTGTAGCAGAACAGTAGCTAAAATTAGCAAAGCGGATGCTAAAGCTAATTTTGACTTAGCATTCACACTAATAGAAGCAACAGACATTTAAGTGGTTTCCAGAGGTGTAGAGGTCTCAGATTTACCAGGTTTGAGGGCATCCTCCAGATCAAATCTAAAGTCATCTGTAAGAGAAACCCCAGAGGGTCAGTTTACCTGCATAATCCACCTGCAGGGAGAACTTTTTACATGTTCTCCTGAATTATAAAGTGAAGGGAGCAGCCAAATGTCCAAGAATCCAACTTACCAAAACCTCCAGAACTTGGTTTCTTGGGTTTTTCAGTTGCCGGGTCATCTACAAAAAAAAAGAGTTCTGATTTAAATAATTAGCTGAATAAAGGAGCTCTTTACTGTCATGCATATCTAATAATATGATACTCCAGTCATAAAGCACTTAAATACAGTGGGTTCCAAAAGTATCACCCCTTGGTAATTATTTCTCATTCTTTGCCATATAATCTGGAATTTAATTTGTTTTTTTAATTTGACTCCAAGTAATAATTTTGCACAAAATACTTCCAAATAAATGAGATGAAAAGGAGAAAAAAACTTACATCCAAAACTTGACTGGTTTAAGGAGAAGCAGTTAAGGTTCTGGAATGATCCAGTCAAAGTTCAGACCCGAGTTCAACTGAGAATCTTTGGTTTCTCCTATTAAACTTGATCCATTTGAAGTATTTTGTACCTTGCTGAATATTTCTGCAGCCCACTATATTTATTCAGTATATGCGTAGGCCTAAAAAGGTGACTGGTATTTTACCTGGTCCAAATGCGTCCGAAAGGTCTAATTCACCTGTAAAAGGGAGAAAAATGAACACAAACATGAGTCTAGAGGGAAACAGCTTTAAGCTACCGTTTTGGTAGTTTTCACTTTTCGTCACAGTTTTGCTAATTTAAGCTTTTGTCTGCGGTTTTGCTAATTTAAAATTGTACCTACTGTTTTGGCTATTTTAAACTTTAAATTACTTGTTTTCGCAAATTTAGGTTTTAGCTAAGGATTGGCTAATTTTAGCTTTTATCAATGGTTTTGCTAATTTAAGTTTTTAGATGGTGTTTTGCTAACCTTAGCTCCTTGGCTTGTTTAATTTGAACAATTCACCTAACAAATTTCCAGTAAAGTCATTCAGCATTTACATTGAATTTTTGCAGAAAATGGCATTGGACTCATTGTTTATTTTTCTTTTGTACAGTGCCCTGAGATGACTTGTTGTGAATCGGTGCCACATACATAAATTTCAAGTTTAATTCAGCAGAGTTCTTCAGGCTCTCTGTGGGTGGATTCGGCACCCGTCACCTCCTAAGTTTGAAAAATGCCAGCTCCTGATAGGTGGATGTGAAACCAGCGTTATGTTCTGTAATGGCTCCTCCTTCATCTGCTGCAGCCATTGTGCCTAAAGACACTCGAAGCTTCGACACTTTGTACACGCCAACTCAATGACTCATTTTACATTCTAGTGAGAAATGTTAAACCACATCAATTCAATCTGTTCACTGTGTCCAACACTACAACTTCAGGCTATTAACAAAGCCCTCCTGCCCCTTTCCTATCAGGTCTAAGGACGAGACTGATTACATAAATGAAATCAGATGAAGTGTTTTCCTGTTTCCTAACAGACTAAATGTGTTTTAGGTGGTTCAACCAAAGAATGAGTTTATGTTTTAGATTTTCACATGCACTAAATTTGTTTTAGATCAGTGGTTCCCAAACTACGAAATATCAGCAGAAAAGACTCGTGACCCTGACTAGTTTTGGTTGGACAATGGAAACTTTGCTATTAGGTCAATTAAACAAAGACTTTAAAGACAACTACAACTTGAATATTTCTTATCAACTCCTACTTTTTTATCTCTTGGAACAACTATTTAATATAAACTGAACTAACTAAATTGTTAAAGTTAAAACAAACAGAACAGGCTAAAACCAGCAAAACAAAAGCTAAAAACTAAAATCAATAAAACCACAATTTAAAAGATAAAAATAGCAAAATGGTAGCTATTAGTCCAAATTGGTAAAACTAAACCTTAAAGCTAAAATAAGCAAAACAGTATCTAAAAGCCAAAATTAACAAAACAACAGCTAAAAGCTAAAACTAAATTATTTTCAAAAATGCAATGAAAATGCCAAGTTAGTATAATTTGCAATAGAAGTGTAGCTAAAATCTAAAACCAGCAGAACAGTAAATAAAGGCTACAATTATATAAATAGTAACTAAAAGCTAAAACTACAAAAACAACATGTAAAAGCTAAAAATGAAGCAAGTTTGCTGAACTGGAATTCAAAGAGTACAAAGTTTTTCAAGGATTTGAAGAATTCTCTCTTCATGTTAATAAGAAAGAAGGTACAAAAAGGTGCAAAAATCAAAAGTCATTGCAGTAATGCCCTGAACATGCTGAAGAGTTGTGCTAATAATTAGCATCATATCCAAACAATGGGAAGCTAACAGCAACGTGCAAAAATACAAACCGTCTGTTTTAGGTTTCTCCGGAGGCTTTGGCTGCAATTTTGGAGGCGGCGTAACTAAAAGTAAATAAATTAGGATTATTACAGTGCGTTTGTTGAAATAAAAGTTACCAAGTATGAGTGTAAAAAGTCTTAAGTGCTTCAGAGATATGCTCACCTACATCATCGAAGGCATCAGCCAGGTCAAACCCTGCAGCAGGAGAACAAAAAGAACTTCAGTCACAATTCAACAGTTTAAAATAAAACTAAAGACCTGGCACCTTTCAAGGTGTTTTAGACTAAAATCATCTCATGGTGAGAAATGAGGGAGTCCGACTTTGAAAATAATGTTATGCACGATCTCAGAATGTCCCTCTTAGACTATGTGTTGTGAATGACTCATAGTTTCTGCCACACCAGATTTAAGCTTAATAGCTCTAAAATAGAGTTACAGCCATTTTTTTATTTGTTTAAGGTCAGTTGGCTGTGGTAGCCATCTTGAATTAGGTTGACTCCAAACGTTAATTGTAGATGTACAGCCAGTAATTACTTTCTGAAAGTTTCATTAAAACCCATCCAGTAATTCGTGAGATATTTTGCTAACAGACACACAAAGCCACACAGATACAGGCTACAACACTACTGCCTGCCCTCGCATTTCAGTGGTGCAGGATCAAAACAGCTAAAACCACATAGCTTCATCTCCTTCTACTGCTGATGGGTGCAGGATGGCCAGAAGGACTGCAGCTTCTGTGGTCACAGACGTAAAACTCCGACATGGAAGGAATTCTGAGAGGCCCCGGAGAAGGACTTCTGGTTTTAAAGATAAAGCTGCTGCTTCACATCAGATGGAGTCAGCTGAGGTGGTTCAGACACCTGATTAGGGAGGAGACCCTGGGACAGTTTCAGAACTCACTGCAGGCCAGGACTTTGGAATCCTCCAGGAGGAGCTGGATGGTGTCACTGCGTAAAAGGAGTTCTGGGTGTTCCTCCTGGAGACCCCGTTGCCTCGGTGATACAACCACAGATAAGAGGAAGAAGTGGAAGCTCATGTGCGTCGTTATTGAAAAACAGGAAGTCTTACAGTTTGTTTGACGGTTACCATGGCTGCATTCTCATTTCCAAAAATAAACCATGGTTTAGACCATGGTTTATTTTAAATACTCTGGGGTTTTGCCATAGTTCCAAAAACTTTAACCCACTCTGAGATTAAATTGATGATTCACAGCTCGATAAAAACAGAACAAATTTCAGGTGGATTCAGCTTCACCCACCACAGGCTGATTCTGAATTCCACATTAATACGGAAACACAGAAGAGGATTAGGGCCAGAGTCATTTTTTTATTTTTAAATCCCCATAATTCTGACTTAAAACTCACAATTTTGAGAAAAAAAAAGTTTTGTCACTGTTGTCCTGATCATCTTCAGTAAATAAATGTTCTGAACGGTCAAAAATATACAAATTCAATTTGTAAATGCAGTATATTTCTGTGAGAAAATGCAGACTTGCAACATTACTACAACACTCGTCCTTCTTAAGGATGCAGCTGCTGCTGAGCTCCAACAAAACCATCAGATCAGCCTTTCACACCTCAGATAAACTCATCTGAGGGATTTTATCAAAAAGAGAAACAGGCTTTCAAAATAAACAAAAAGAAACAGATCGACCAGTGATTATTTAAAAATAAAAAATTGCACCTCTGCTTTTAGATTTCAATGAGTGAAGTTAACGAAAGAGCGTGCCACATCTTCTGCACGCCTCCAAGCCTGCGGTTAACCAACTCTATCTCTGCATGTACTACAGAAACCTCCTGCAGAGGTTTATCAAGAGTCAAAACTGAAAATCTGTTTAAACTAAAAACAAAATCGAAATTGCCCTAAAAAAAACCCCAGCTATACACAGAGCCATCTCTCTATTATATATAGTTCTGAATAAAGTTTGGAGCCAGCCTACCCAGCTCAATATAGCTGGCACTGCCATTTAAACCTAGGAAACACCAAAATGGTTAAAACTCAGTTCATTTTACAAATACTGAGCTTAGAATTGGTGTGGCTGAGCGGGATAATCTCGCGATAATACATGAGATCGCGGGAACGTGACGGAGAAAAACTTTAATAACAGAGTTAAATTCTCACCCACACACACACAAATCTTATATATATATATATATATATATATATATATATATATATATATATATAGTGAAACTTGCAGCAGAGAGGTTTGCTTGTTTGATGCATTATACAAACAGTTTTACTTTTCTGCTCAAATTGACTAAAATCTTGTTATTCACAAGAACTTCAAAAGCGTCCCACCTTCCTGCCGGCGGAAGCTGTAATTACCCTAAAAGGGCAGTCCACTAAAATACACACCGTGACCATAACGGAGGCATTAGACAACCTATAGTTGTGTCGCTTACCGTCTTGTGTTGAGCTTCCAGGAACAAGAAATAGGAGTAAAAGTGTCCCCAAACAGAACTTCATCGTGGATCTCGGTTTTCCTTCGGAGCTGGTCCAGTTGGTTCGGTCAGGGGGGGGGTCAACCGACGCTTTGGTTGGATTTAGTGTGTGTTTGTGGGCCCAAAGTGTTGGCTGGAGTCCTGTTCCAGCGTGAGTCAGCTCCGCCAGCCTGGGTGTGGTGCAGAGGGAGGGGGGCAGGCCCTGTCAGAGGGCGGTGCAGGCTGGGTTACACCTCAGGGCAAACAACCCTCTCCACCGGCGAAGGACCGGGGAACTGCAGCACAGCAAGGTTTGGTATCGATCCAAGAAAGAGCAGGGCCAGGGTCAACGATACCGATATCGATCCGATCCTTTTAACGAATTATCAATCAATCAAATCAATCAAATTTTATTTGTTGTTGAGGTAAGGATTTTCACCTGCATTCCTCCTCCTTCACCTCACCCGGGCTGGTTGATGGAAAGAGACCATAAGGAGACAATACCTTAAATTTAAATATTTATTTTACCGAAAGCAGAGAGAAAACACCGGTTATTACAAAGATAAAACCAAATGCATTTGGGAGACAATCCTCAAATAAAATGTGGGAAAACACATCACCTCAAAGTGTCAGCAAAGACTGTCTGAGGAAACAAAGGATGTTCTCTGGTTTTAATGCTTCCTTCAGAGGATGTCCCTCTTCTCTGGAGGTCAAAGGGCAACTTCTGGCACCATGGCTCAAATCCAGGGCTTCTAACACATACCTCTCTTTCCAGATAAACTAAACAACTACTTGTTAAAGCTTTT
>NC_051430.1:32377144-32383854 GCF_001649575.2 Kryptolebias marmoratus
GATAGAAGGCCGACTTTGTGACTGTCTTAATGTGGCTCTGAAGGTTCAGGTCAGAGTCCATCACTACTCCCAGGTTTCGGGCCTGATCACTGGTTTTTAGCTGTAATAACTGGAGCTGCGCATTGATTGTAGTTCGCTCCTCTTTAGGTCCAAAGATAATAACTTCAGTTTTGTTTCTGTTCAGCTGGAGAAATTAAAGGCCTGGCTCAGCAGCCACCACACCTGGTGTTAGCTCCAAACCTGTTCAACTGGCTGAGTTAGAGCCATCTTCGTGTTTTCTGTTGTCAGGTAGCTGTGAAGGCCATCTTCAATCTCACTGACTAGTTGGACTATATTAGTTGTAACTTAAGTCAAATGATTACTTTCTAAAAAATCCATCCAGTGGTTCACACTGTGTGTGTGTTCTCACTAAAACCAGGAAGATAGAGCACATAACACCAGTTTTAAAGTCCCTACACTGGCTCCCTGTAGCTCAAAGAATAGACTTTAAAATACTGTTGTTAGGTAGGTAGGTAGGTACATTTATTTATATAGCACTTTTCAGCACAAGGCGACTCAAAGTGCTTTACAACACAAGAACAAAATTACAAAGTTATTTGTCTGTAATTGTCTAGGATTTGTCCTGTTAAATAAAGGTTAATAAAACTAACAAAGCAATAGCTAAAAACTCAAATTAAAGCAAGCATACTTAGGTAGACTTTAGAGTTTTTCATTTTATTGAAAGAAAAATTAAATATTCCAAAAGGTATAAAAGTTAGAAAAACCAACAATCATAGTCATAAAGTCATGAATAAGCTATGACAAATACCTAAATATTTGCAGAATAAAACTCTTTTGATAAAGTCTCCCCCTAGGGAAGAAATGCCAGAACTTTCATGCTGTGTTTGTTTGTGTTCTGAGGTTTGCACTGTGAATGCACGTGTTGTCATGCTCTGATGCTGTTATCACTCCTGGTCACGAGATGGCACTGCTGTAGGGCTGAAGAGATGTTACACACAACTGCAGAGAGACAAAGGCTGGAGAGACACCTGGTGTCGTAGCACCACTACTGTTCATGAGTTTACCCGCTCTCTCCATTTTCTCCATTTATTTTTCACATTAGAGGGAAAATGAAGTGTTTTGAAGCCATTATAAATCAAAAGAAAGTCATAAAGGTATTTGTTTTCAGAGTCTCTCATTTTAAAAAGTTTACAGTCATTTAAAACTAATAATAAAAGATCAAAAAAAACTACTAGAGCCTCTTTGGCATTTTCCACGATCACTTGAAAGTGTGATGTATCCCGTGCCAAGCACAGATATTTTGTTTGTCATCCTGGAGATGAACCCAACTTTGGATTCAGGACCGCCAAAACTGCCAGAATGGCGGTATAGCGATGAATCACCGCCGAGAGAGAAAAAAGGTGGAAAGCTAAGCGAATGGGTTACTATACAATGTTGTCCACAGAGAATGAGAGCAAAGAAAATGGACATACAGATCATCGTGGACAAATCTCGTCATATGCTCTTCAAATAGTGGTGAATGGGCCTAAAATACTTCATATTGAAACTGTGTTTGTGAACATGTGGGTCTCTGTGCCAGTTTTACTAAACTTTAACGCTACTGATACAGACTCTGAATTGAAATAGGTAAAGTGTGGGTCAATGATCCGATCGCTATCCATGGTGCTGAACTGCTTTGAATTTGTGTTGTTTTATCATTAGTGATCACGTAACCTAACGTTTTTGTTGTTCTCTTGGTTTGTTATATTTCATGTCCGTTTGATGGACTTCAGAAAGACACAGTTGCTCTTTGTGGTGCTGAAGCTTGTACGTCCCGCTGTTGCGGGCATGTGTGGGTTGTTATATGTTGTTATCATGAGCTTTCCTATTTGGGTATATAGGTCCCGGTCATTTGCCCCGCCCCCAGCCCGCTTGAAATTGGTCCGCCAGTGGTGTGTGTGGTGTGTATATATCATCATTTTTTGCTTTTCTTAAATATATAAATCATTAATATTATGTGATATAACCGGCATTTTTAGTGTTAAAATTCTGAATTTAAAGGAAATTTTGATTTTCATAACAGGGACTTAATTTTTTTTTAAATTTTGGGATTTTTTTTTTTCAATATACATATTTATTTTATAGCATTTTGGGAATGCAGACAGTGGGTGGCTATTTTTGGCAACAAACTTGCAGAGTAGAAATTTGATCTTGTTTGCTTTCCCTGCACAAAAATAGCAGTGGACAATAATCAATGTTGTTACATATTCCAGACTATGCTATAAATGATACAAGAAAAGAACATTAGCACTAAAAACATATAGAATGGTGATTTTTGAGGTTGTTTTCCAACAAGTGCATTGTACAAACAAACTAACATTTGAAGAGCTAAAAATTAGAAAAGAATGGATATTTATGCTGTTTACAAGAACCGAGGTTCATTTAAAATGTATGCAATAAAATAGGCAAAAAAACATAAATCTAAAAACTTACAGACTGAGTGGAAGTGGAGTTTGATCAAAGCCACAACACAACCAGATGGGCAAATGTTTCCTACAATCATTTTTATTGAATCGTCAAGATTTTTGAAAAAATAAACCTCAAACAGAGAAGTGTCTCATCAATCTGATGGATGGATCAGCCTAAAATCATACATTCTTTCCAACTGACTTTTAGATATACAATACAAAAGTATTTTTACCATAAGAATGATTCAAATATATTTAAACTACATTGTCTTTCTGTTTACGAACTGATCAGAAAAATGATTAATAGGATTAGATGTGTTCAGGGTGGAATCATCAGGATCATCCTGCTGCCCATAGGATCTTAAAAACAAAAAAAATCAAAAATGACTCAGATATATTTATGAGTGGAAAAGTGTCAAAGATATAAACCCTAATTCAGACAAAGATGTAAAATGTAAACTATCATGTACAAATCTCATAAACTCATATTTTATTTAAAATGGAACATATTCAATGTATTAAACACTGAAAGTAAGAAATTTTTCCTCTTTTTAGTTGAGTCATGAAAAAAGGTAATAATGAATTTATTACCATCTCTTTAACATTGCTCCAGGGTGAATTTAAATAAAAGATGAATTTTAATTTTCTTTCTAAAACTGGAACAATATCTTAGTTTAAACATTTGATATGTGGCCTAAATATGGGTTTATGAGATTCTGAAATCATTGCATTTTGTTTTTATTTATATTTTACAAAACATCCCAGCTTTTTAAGAATTGAGGCTGTAGAAAGAAGCAGCAATCTTGTTTTCTAAGCTCACCTTGATGTCCCTCGGTGCCACTTTCATCCTGAGCTTGTTCAGGTTGTTCAGGATGAATGTTTAGCAACCAGCTGCTGCAGCAGATGCAGCTCCTGATTCTGGTTCTCAATGACTTGGATTAGCTTTTGGACCACACACGGCGGGCAGTCTGAGGGAGGAGGAAATGCTTTGTAAGTTTTAAAATGAAAAATGCTGATGCATTATTCACACTAATGTTTGCTAGTTTATAGTTTATTTTGTAACCTAATTATTTATACATACTTTGTGCTATTTTAACCTTTCATCAATAAAAATGTTTACCTTGATCAGGAATAGTGACTTTTGGTTTTGGTAATTTTTATACTTTATTTATTTAAACTTTAGTTACAAATATTTTACCCACAGAAATGCTGTGAGCTCTCTTCTATTCCTTCGAACCCATTGATCTGTTTCAATTTACTGGCTCTAGTTTTGTCTTCTTATGCTAACTTTAGCTTTAAGCTACTAATCTGTTACTTTTAGCTACTGTTTTGCTAATTTTAGCTACAGCTCTGCTACTTTTAGCTTTCAGCTACCATTGTCCTAGTTACAATTTAACTATTCTGCCACTTTTGTCTTTTAAATACTGTTTTGTTACTTTTCTGTTTTCGCTGTACGTTGCTATGTTTAGGTTTTAGCTAAAATTTTGTAGATTTTAGCTACAGCTTTACTAACCTTAGCATTGGTTTTGCTGATTTTAGCACCTGTTCTGCTGCTTTTAGCCTTTAGTTGTAGGTTTGTTAATTTTACCTATTTTTTTCCTATTTTCTTTTATCTTTGGAATCTGTTTTGCTAAATTAAGCTACTTTTAACTGCTGCTTCGCTGCTTTTGACTACTAGCTTTTAATGTGCTGCTTTTAGCTTTTAGCTCTTGTTCTGCTGCTAGGTTGTGTTCTACTCATTTTATCCTCCTTTAAACTCATTTAAGTTCAGTTATGTTCATGTTCACGCCTGTTGTACTCATTTTGGCCTCAGTTCTGCTGATTGTAGTCTCTGTTATGCTTTCTTTAACCTCTTTTAAACTCAATTAACCTTTGTGTTCATTTTAATCTCTGTTACGTCATTATAGCCTTTGTCCTGTTCTGCTTGTTTTAACTTTAACAACTTAATTTTAGCTTCTTCAGCAACTTTCAGCAATCATTATATTGCATGTCCACAAAAAATGCTATTTCTGTTGTTAATTTTTGTTGTAGTTCTAAAGATTTTCATAGTGGAAGACTTTTATTTCAATGCTATTCTAAAATACACATCAGTTTTATTTCCAGAATAAAGGATAAATAAATTGTAGTAAAGAGATTTTGAGCATGTTGCTGCAGACTCACCTCCTCCATTGGATTTATCATCAGGTTTCACAGCTGGGGATAAATAAAATAAAACATATGTTTAATCACAGGAAGATACAGTAAAATAACACATGAAGGGTTAATTGGCCTCTTTGGCTAAGTTAAATATTCAACCGGCTTTTAAATGATCATACATGCAGGAAATGTTTAAAGTTGATATTTATTCTTTACTGTAGTTGGAGCTGCAGAGATTCCAACTCATGAAATGTACTGTAGATTAAAAGCCGTGTTACTGACATTGTGTACTATTGCAAGCTACAACCACACCAAATTTTACTTCAATATCTGTAAAACTGACTGAGTTATAGTCATTTTTGTGTTTTGTAAGATTACTTGGCTATAGCAGCCATCTTGAATCAGGTTGACTCCAAACGTTATTAAAATGTAGATACAAAAAATTAATAAAATGCATCCAGTGCTTCATAAGATATTTTGCAAACAGACAAAGAGGTGACTGTAATTAGTAATGAGGTGTATGTCTAGAACTCGTTAACTTCTGGAGTCAACCACATTTAAGATGGCTGCCACAGCTAATTGATATTAGCAAACAAAAAATGAAATGGCTATAACTTAGTCAGTTTTACAAATGTTGAGCTCAAACTTTAGGTGGTTTTAGTTGAAACTCTGAGTGTGACTTCTATACTGCTTTCTGCATCTCATTCAAATATATTCTGTGTAATTCTTTCAAGTTATCAGAACACAACTGCAGATTTGTCTTCCGTGGGTGGGGAATCATTCATGTGCAAGAAATAACATGTAAAAGTAAAACAAATGAAAAAAAAGTCTAAACTATGAGTTATTTTCTAACATTTTGGTCAGAATTTTCATAAACTATGTTGTTTTATACCAGAGTTCCAACAGCAGTCTCACCTGGACGGAGAGCATCCTCCAGGTTGAATCCAAAGTTGTCTGGAAATATAAAAAAATACATCATACATAACTTATATGGACTTTAAAATCAAATTATAAGGAGTTAGTCAAAACTTAAAAAGCCACATATTAAAGGAATATTTCAGATCTTCTGAAATGTGTTTCTGTAGAAGTTATAAATAAATAATATCTTACCTGTTGCTGATAGCTTTTTAATAAACCCCAGTTTAGAGGAACAGAGTATAATTCTGATAGGGCTGATGAGCCTCCTTACTAAAACAACTATAATCTAAAATATAACTTTACCATCGCTGTCAATTACTTAACAGATGATTGGTTTAAATTAGAATCCTATGATTATTTTGGATAGCAACTACTAGCTGTAGGATTTCTGGGTCACTTCCTGCAGGAATGTCGTATTTCTGCAGTAATAAGCATTTAATGTGAAAATGATGGCACTGTGAAAGTTGAAAAAATAGTGTTTGAATGAAACTGGACTTGATTTAAGACAATAAAAACCACTTTGGATCAGTTCGTCTCACACAGAACTGTCCAATTCTTGATATCAGGGATCTCAAATAAATACTAGGTATGGTTAGTGATTTTTAAATATTCGAAGAATTCAAACAGAATTCATACAACCCTCACAACCTCCTTTTTTTTCTTTACAATGACACTTGCTTGTGACATGCCAAGTCATTTCCTAACACTGATTTTCAGTCAAAGATTTGAAGAAAAAATCGATAATTATTAACAAATTTGAAGAGGTTTTGCTTAAAATACCTGTCCCTAATGTAAGTATTGTGCACAAACGGGCTGCCATAGAATGTCTCAAAGCACACAACATATAAGGTAACTTTTACAAGCACTTCTAGTCTCATTTTGCTGCTGCTGTAGATCATGACTGGGAAACCATTTCCACACATCTGTGGAGTCTTTCAGCTTCTGTGGTCTGAATCTGAACGTACAGGGTTTAACAAGTATCACTTGTTCATTTATGGTTGCATGGATGAATGGATGTGATCACCTGTGTACTTCAGTGTACCCGTGCTAAATGAAGCCTAGGCCTAGGCATCTAATCGCTGCATCGAGCACCTCCACTCCAGCCCTTCAGCATCCGACCGCGCCTCCAGCGTATCCAATCAGCGAGCAAGCCTTCGTTTAAAAGGACTTCCATCATGGCCCCATCCGTTCACCGGCCGAACTTCAACC
>NC_051430.1:32383942-32388826 GCF_001649575.2 Kryptolebias marmoratus
GAAAGACGCCTCTAATGCTCAACCTGAGCTTCTCCTCGAAGCGCATTGCTATTGTCGACACTCGCGTCTTCCGCCGAGGTCCGAGCGCCAAATATCTTATGTCATTCATGTCAAATAAAACCATTTAATTGCAGCTTCTCTTTGTCGTGAGTCCAGGTTGAAATGTCTGTAGTGTGACGGTTTGGTACAAAAACACGGACCATTATATCCCCACTTTACACTACATTTCTGCAGCAGGGCTCCCAGGCAGCACTTGAAGTGCTACAGCTAAAAAATGACAGATTTCAGTGTAAATACCATGTCATGCAAAGCTGATGATGATGTAAAGATTTGTTAAATAGCGTTTGCATGAACCACTCATACATTTTTCTGATTTAATCACAAGATTGAATTGGTCTTAGCTGCATTCAGATACCAGTTAGCTCATCAGTCGTGTCTACAACAGGTTAGATGTAAATTGTTTGAAACCTTTCTATAGCACCGCACTTTAAAACGTCTGAACTATTCTGTTTACTGACACATGGCTAAAGAATTGAACCTGGATTTTTTTATATTTCATTTCTGCTTCATTTCAGTTTGTTTGATTTTTTTAAAGTTGATTTGTTAGTTTTATGTTTAAGAGGCGGACTCACTTCCTCCAGCTGGTTTGGACGTTTGGCGATCTGAGGAGCAACAGAAAGTGAGACTTTTATTTGTATTTATTTTCATTCAAACAGCAGCATGAAACACTGACCAGATCTATTTTTAATCACTACTCATTCATTTGGTAAATGCTTAAAATCTCAAATAATCATTGTCTTAATCTTAAAACTGAAGCTCACATAATGTTTGACAAAACAGCTACAACACACTTTTTTCAACATAAGATAATCTGTGGCATAAAAGGCAGAGGGCGATATGAATGCTTGGCTTTTGATTTATTTATGTCTTATCGTTCTACACTGAATAAATTAAAGGAGTTTTACATATAAGAAGTGTTGTTGTTTCACGTGTCAAAGATAAGTTCATTTTGACTTATTCTGAAAGAAAAGAGGATTACCTGGTTTCAGAGAACCTGCCTGATTGAATCCAGAGCCGGCTAAATATGAAGACAAAAAAAAAGGTATAAATGCACACACACACACACACAGAAAAAAGAAAAAGAAAAAACAGGTAGCAGATAAACACTGAGGTAAAATGGCGGATTAAACTTCAATAAACTCGGTCCAGTCACCTCTTGCAGTGGGTTTATTTGTGGGTTTGGTCACTGAAGAACCTCCTGTAAGACAGTGGTCAGTTAAAGGAACAGCTCAACAATTTAGGAAAAACATTTAACTGTCACCACTATCATTGTTGCCTGCATCAAAAAGGAAGGTGTGTGTGTGTGTGTGGTGGGTATCGGTCTTGCTACAGTTGGAGAAACCTCTGTAATTCCTCCAGCTGCTTTCACAACTGTCTTCATCATCAATCTGAGTTTTACTCACTGTTACCACGAAGGGTTTCAAACAAATTGATCCCTGTTTGACACAGACAAAAAAACACCATGAGCTCCACCGAGCTTTGAGGAATTACAGTTTGTTGCAAAATGTGTGAAATCTGAACGATTATGTTGAAACGTCTCCTTGAGTCTGAGTTAACCACAGTCACAATAACATAATAAACACAATAATTACAACACGTTCAGGAAAAGAAGCAAAATTACTAAGGAGATCTTGTCTTGTTGGACTTGTTTATGTCTGTACTATAAACAAAAATAATATTTTTGCCGACTCACCGCTCCAACGCTTTGGTCGGTTAACAGCAAGGTTCTTTAGGGGATCTGTGAGTAAAAATACATTTGATACTTCAACAAACAGAAACAAACATTAAGAAAAGATGTAAACAGAAACAGAATCTGAGCCAAGGACCTGTGTTGGTCAACGGGTTATTACCAGGCAACACAAAAATAATAATAAACTTTTTCTTAAGATGCTTCATAGTGGGAAATATGACCCTAAACAACTTTAGAGAAATGTGTTGCTGCCATCAAATATAAAGCTATGCATTTTTTTTCTAAAAATGGAACAATGTTCTACTGTAAACGTTTAATAACCAATAAAATATTGATTTGTAAAATATGCAAATCATTACCTCTGCCAAGGAGGTTATGTTTTCGGTAGTATCTGTCTGTCAGTGTACTTTACTCCAAAAATTTTAAACAAATTTTCATTCAAATTTCAGGAAACATCAACCATGGCACAAGGAACAAGTGAAAAGTTCAAAGTCAAAGGTCAAAGTCCCAGATTAGCCGGTGCTCTAGCTGCAGCTGTACGACAGGAATGGTAAACTGCACAGCTGGACACCTCCTGGGTCAAGGGTGATCACTGTTCATTTCAAGGTCAAGGGGTCAAAGGTCAAGGTCACAGGTATCCCCTTATCTATGCTTCTACATGTGTCTATTGTTGTTTTTTTTTTGTCTGTCTGTTAGCAAATGTGTCAGTATGACCCGGAGGCCATGAATGCATCTGTTTCTCATTGGCTCTGGAGCTCGCTGACCAATCTGACATCACACTGTCGCCTTCTGGTTAAACTCCCACGTCTGTCGGTGCTACACGTGGGGTAAGAGGGCCTTTTTACCATCTCATTGAATTTGTTATTTAAAGTATTTTGTGTTCCCTGTCACCACGTAACAGCCATGCGCAAAAGTGCTCGCGCTCGTGCCGTGTGAAGGACATTTGATCTCTTTCATGGTAGGGAGTTTCCCCTGTTTTCCATGCGTTAGTTAGCTTAGCTTCAGCTCAACTTCCTGTCATGATGGGTGGAGATGACAGAGATGAACCCAGTGCGCAGACTCATTTTAAAGAAAGAAAACTCATTTTAATAAAGTAAGAATGAACAGAACAAAACAAAAAGCTGACGAGGCAGCAAACGAATAAAGAACAAACTAAAACGAGAACAGAAATGCTAACAGGAACAAACAACCAGTAACGACAATGGACAGCGAGGTATGGGAAGAGTGACCGGGTTTTCAACTCTGAGGATAACGAGGTGAGTGGGAACAGGTGGAACGATTACAGAGTCGGGACAGGTGAAGATGGGCGTGGCTTACAGGCAAGTGAGAGACTGGGGGAGAGTGAATGGTGACAGAAAACAAAGGCACAAGTAACAAGACCCAAACTAACTGAACATCACTGAAATCATGAAAACAATTAACAAAACCACAAATAAAAACTCAAAACCCCACACTTCTATTGGTTTGATAGGCCGCCCGTAGAAGTTTGCCTGGTCTCCTGTCATAGGAGCTACATTTTTGGGCTCAAGTGGTAAGAGTAATACTCATTTTTATCATTTTTTAAATTTAACTTTGCTGTTTGCCCTTTGCGGGCTTCGGATTTGTTTGTGACACCCAGCTTCAACTTGACATTCTGTGTGCGTCCCGTCTTTTTCTGTGGCCCTGTTGGTTCATCTCAGCATTGAACGCACCAAGCCTGCTGCTGTCTGGACTGAACTGTTTTTAATCTTTTTGACTTGGGTTCATTTGTGCGTGCGTTATTTTTCCTATTTTATGCTTTGTTGTTTCTTTTTTTTTTGTTGTTGCTTGCAGAGAGAGAGAGATAAATAAAATATTGTTAAACTCTGGCCCTATCTGTAATGCATCTGTGTGCCTTAGAGGTGATTTTAAAGTGGGGCTGTTATTTGTAATTTTCTGTGACACACATGCTGCCACACAAAGATCAAGCAAAAACGAATCAACAGATTTGGATGAAATGTTGTGGTTTGTCACAAAAAACAATGGTCTAAATTTTAGTGGTTATCCAGATTAAGGTTTGCATTTTGTTTTTATTCACATTTTACACAACACCCCAACTTTCCATAATTAGAGTTGTACGTTAATGTCTGTCATATGTCACTCACCCTCATCCGAGTGTTCCCCCAGATCACTTCCTGTAGAAGAAAAACACAAGTAGGTTTGCTAAAATAAATTTTCCATCGTGCTCTTGTTTCTTCGTCAACACCTGTTCCTCAGGAAGATTTAGAAAAACTTGCTGGTTACTGTATCTGCTACTGTAAAGTATAGGAAAATATGTCTTACCTGTTACAACAGTCAGAAACAAAAGGAAGGCGATCTTCATCATGGTGGCTGGAGCTCTTTGCTTTTTACAGCAGCTAAACACAGAATGTGTTATTGTGTGGATCCTTTTATACAGCAGATTGGGTGTGACACTCACACATTATTGCAAAAGGTTGATTAAGACAAAAACAACAACCCTGGTGAAATCAAATTACTTCCAAACAAACAGTCATTAAAGAACACTTAGTGGTTAGGGAGGTACCACCGAGTTATTTGTCTAAGGCCGTTACTGCAAAGTTTGAGGAGCCTCCTGTTTAGTCTGTTTACTCCATCTGAGCAATAACTGCAGTGAAATTAAAGGTCTGCCACCATTTCCTGCAAGAGTTTTACACTAAGATCCTATTATGTTGAAAAAAGTTTTGATCAAACCTCAGAAATAATGTGTTTATAAGTGAGTCAGTTGGAAATGTACATCCGATGATTGTGTTTCTGAGTTTTATTAAAATCTTCCCAGTGGTTCCTGAGAGGGTGGCACAGGATCGCCTCTCATCCTGGAGCCTTTCTGTGTGGAGTTTACATTTTCTCCCTCTGCACACCTGGGTTTTCTCAAGGTACACCGGTCACATAGGGACCTAACAGCCTGTATCAAAGGGTCTGGTACCCCATACCAGTGCTGGGCGATATAACGATCCATATCGTGGGGACGATAGAAAAGTGTCTATCGTGATATTTTCTTCTATCGTTTCTATCATAATTGTATCAATGATTCATGTAAATATTTCATAACGTAGGCTACGGCGAATGTATTAGTGTTGTCACTTTGCATACATTCAGTTTATAGAAGTGATAAATAA
>NC_051430.1:32389280-32396978 GCF_001649575.2 Kryptolebias marmoratus
ATTTGATACTGTTACGTCTAACAGGTACATATATATTGCTGCACTAAAATGCAGCAGATCTCATCTGTGAAAGTTCAGTTAAATGTCACTTCGAAATAAAGCTTGAAAAAGGTAAGAAATGAGATTATTTTTTTCATATTTTTCAGTGAATAACTGACAACGTACGTAATTGGGGTATATCGTGATATATATCGTTATCGTGATATAAAATTATCCATATCGTGATGTAGGATTTTTTCCATATCGACCAGCACTACCCTATACTCCCGGAAACCCCCCACAGGATTCCCCGAGGGACACGGTCGAACACCTTCTCCAAGTTGAATATGAAGCAGTAATTTGTTCAGTGGTTGTTTTACTGCCATCTGCTGTGTCTTCTGAGTACTGCAGCTGTACTGTTACTGTTACAACGCATGCTAAAAGGCCTGTTCTCATCATAAGGAGTCTTTGGGCTGCACTTCGTCGGGCCCCTCACCTAGGACCTGTCTACCTTGGGTGACCCTACTAGGGGCATGAAGCCCCTGACAGCATAGGCTCTTTGGGACACTCAAACCCCTCCACCACCATAAGGTGGCAGCCCAGGGAGGGGCCAAACTAATGGTCTAAATTTAAAATGATAGTTTGAAGCAGGGTTCTGTTGATGGGTCTAAGAATAATAGATTACTTGTTGTAGATAACTTTTTAAGTTACCTCAGTTTGGACTGAAGTTAAAACGTTTGATTACCTGCAGGTTGAAAATCTGTGTGAGCAAGTTGAATATTCCCGGCTATCCCCAACCTCAAAATACAATATGGCTGTCTTGTGCATAATAGGTTTCTACAGCTGCAATAAGAAAAAATAAATAAAACTTCTGTCAGTTTGTATCATTAAATCAATCCCACGCTTGAACGCTCCCATTCACACTTCATTTTTACAGAAAATACAATTTGTCTAGTTGCTAATGATAGTTTTCCAGGTGATTCAATTCACTTTATTTAACACCAATTCACAACAAAAGTCATCTCATGACACTGAAAAAAAAAAAAAAATCCAAATCATACAGCCAGTTTAGATCCAGATTCAAATTTAATTAGTCATTTAATTTTTTATAATACACCACATTCACATACAGTTCATTACAAAAAGCCAAATAGTAAAAGTTATTGCAGTGGCTAAAATCTTATATTTCAGGCTACCCACTGGTTGCTGCTGCATTTATGGGCTTTGGTTATACTTCTTTTATCTTCATTTGACTTATAAATCATAAAGTCATTTATTTTCCTTCACAATGTCCCGACATACTCCCCCTAGTGGAGATAAACAGACAAGGTAAATGGCTCTTACAGTTATCTACCCAAGGCAGCCAGCAAACTGCGTTGAAACTTCACTTCATCACAATCCCCCATCCTGAGCAGCACACTGGCAACAGCGGAAAGGAAATGACTCCATTTTAGGAGGAAGAAACCTCCAGCAGAACCAGAACCAGAACCAGGCTCAGGATGAGGGCCCATCTGCCACAACCTGATATCAAGATTTCAAGATTTTGTGAAATCTGTTATAACTCAAAGTGTGTATTGGCTCTCAGCTACTACTGCAACAAATTTTTGTTGATTATTTGTGAAATTAGAGTTTTAAAAATTTGTGTTTGCTGATGTTACTTAACTGTTGTAATAATCTTGAATTGGGTTGACTCCTAAAGTCAATCAGTTGCAGATGTATATTCAGTGAATCTGTCCAGTGGTTCATGAGATATTTTGCTAACAGGGAGACAATTTAACCTACACAAACCCAAGCAAAAACAATATTGCCCTGCCTTCAGTGGTGGGTGATTCTAATTCCCTACTACTTCCAGTGTCAGACAGATGCCTCGGGCCTTTTAGACAAATAAGAGGGAAATCACAACATGACGCAGTGCAAAGATTGTGCACACAGTATCAAACAGCCTTCATGCTACATCAGAGTGTGTGTTTGCATTGACAGAGCTGTGTAAGTGTGGAGCAGCAGGGCTGCAGCCAGGGCTTCCACATCAGCTTCCCCGCCGTTATCTGCCTCTCCACAGGCTCCACCGTTCTCTGGTGGCTCTCCACGGCCTCCTGCACTGCAGCAACAACGGAGTGAAAGCTCGGCTCCGTGTCAGGGGTCAGCGGCCTGCTCTCCGACGGGTCCCTCTGGAGGTCAAAGAGCAGAGGGGGGTCGTGGTAGGTCACGTAACCTGGGGTGCAGAAGCAAACGTGTGTGTGGAAGCAGGTGGCTTTGTCCTCGGGGTAGAAGTTTGGGGTGAAGAAGAAGGCTTTCCACACGGAGCTGCCTAAAATACAACAATAATGGGGAATGACTCAGCATTTTTTTACTTTAAGACACACATTAAAAACATTTCAACAACTTTTAATATGTTTATTTATTGCAGACATCCTGTAAATGGAAAATTTATTGTACTTATCAGAACTTTTCTAGCCAACCAGGCCACTCAACGCATTTTACAACACAATCTGTGCTCTCATTTACCCATCCACACCTTCACGCAGCAAACTACTACATCTCTACAAAGCTAATCTGAAGAAATCATTATTATAGAGCCCAATCAGTGCTTTAACCTCCATTCATACACTGATGAGGCACATATCAGAGGCAGTGAGGGGTTCAGTGTGCTCTCACCACTGATCCAAAGTCGCCCACAAACAAAACATATTCAATCTAGAAAAACTGCTACAAGCATGTAGCTAAAGGCTAGGTAAAGTAGAAAGCAGAAAAAGTTCAACCTAGCTGGTTTGCACAGGATTTCTGTCTGTGTGCTAAGAAGTGTGAATGGGTGGGTTGGGCCAGTTAGCGGTGCAGTGGGGGTGGCTCAGAGCTGAGCTCTGGGCTGATCCAGGTAATGCTAAACACTACCCAATGTCAGAACAAGTTAAAACACAAAGGGCTATAAAACCTTTACAACAACAACAGAACCTCCATCTCTTATGATCCAAGTTGGTTGAAACTTACTGTTTTTGGGATGCCATCTGACAGCGTTCAGGTAGGAGTTACAGTAATGGAACAAAAACTCATGGCTGGACCTTTTAACTGTCCCCTGCAGTAAATCCATCAGGTCCTGGCCATCTATTACCCTACAAAGCAGAACAAACAAAGTCACTCTCTCCCCAAGGAGCCCAGGGAATTATTCTCACCCATACCATTGACGACCTGACCTGTCCTGTGGGACTGAAGCTCCACTCAGATGCACCACCGTAGGAAACAGATCCATGTTACTGGTGGGCTCATCAATCGCTCTTCCACTCAGGATTTTCCCTGGCCAACTCACAATTCCTGGGACACGTATCCCTCCTTCCCAGTTTGTGGACTTTCCGGCTGCTCAGAGGGAAACACACGTTATAGCTGAACCCTGTTTACAGAATCACTGACTCATTGGAATCTAAAGGAATAAAGTGGATCATAAAGATTAACAGTGCAGAAATTAAAAAGAAAAAAAACTGTAGAAGCTCTGAAAAATTACTGGATTATCTATGAGAAAACTGTACTGCGAAAACATATAGGAATAATTGATTTATTCTTAATCATTTGGCTCTGATTTTAATTCATGATCAAAACTGAAGACAATCTGCTGGTTTTCTTAGACATATTTTCAGAAGCAATACATAATACAACCTGGTACTTACCCTGTAATTACCAGGTAACTACCTGTTACATACCTTTAAGTACTTTGTTTGTTTTTGCAGTATAACTACCTCTGTATAACTTCACTTTTTGAGCTATTCATTGATTCTAATGTTCAGCTCATTCACAACATGAGCGATATGTCTTTTGGTTTTTGTAACCTTTTACGCTTCTCAAAATATTTAAGTTCACTGACAAAAAAAATCTGCATTCAAGGACAATGAAATCTCTTCAAGTCCATCAAAAACATTGTTCTCTTTGAAATCTATTTCAGAGTACTTGGTCTATTTTTGTCTTCTAGCGCTACTGGTCAGCTACTTTTAGCTTTTCTCTGGCCTGTTGATATTTTTAGGCATTTAGCTAGCGTTCTACTAATTTAAACTGGCTATTGTTATTTTTAGCTAGCATTTTTATACTTTTAGCTAGGCTATTGATGTGATTAGCTTTTAGTTAGCCTTTTAGCTCTTAGTTAGGTTTTTGGTCTGTGGATTATTAGCTCATCGACAGACCAAAAATCAGCTAAAAAAATAATAATCTTGTAAAAATAAACACAATTACTTTACTAGAACAGAAAAATAAAACCATTAAATGTGGAATATAATCTCTTTCCTCTAAGTCTTAGTTTATTAGTGTTGTTGTTCGTTAATGATTTGATAAATTATCATCATATTGACTCATTTTGTCCTACAGAAACCTGGCTAAAACAGGTGGGTTTTTTTCTAGTATAAATGAATCCACTCCTGCTAATTAACTCAATTTTCATGTTCCTAGAACAACAGGTCAAGGTGGAAGAGTAGCTACCATTTTGTTTTTGGTTTTTGCTTTGTCTTGTTTTTAGGGATTTTTGTATTTGTCTTCTGGGTTTTGGTTTAGTTCTTGTCTTTGTTTTTCATTACCTTCTTGCCCTCAGTCTGCTCCTGCTTTCCTGTCACGCCCATCTCCACCTGTCTACAATCCTCAGTACTCACCTGTGCCCACTTCTCCTGATTTCCCTCTGTCTTTAAAACCCGGTCACTTTCTCTGGTACGTCCATGGTTTGTTGTTTGTCTCTGGTTACACCTTGCCCTGTCTTGCCTTGCCGTTTTGTATTCTTTTGTTATAGTTTGCTGACATGGTAGCAAAAACTGAAACTAAGCACAAACGTGAAAAAACAAAGCATGGAGCAAGACGAAACAGCAGGGAACCAAGCACAATGAACCAGCGGAGTGAGGAGGAAATGACCGGGTTTTTAAAACGCAGGAGGTGATGAGGAAAGTGGGCACAGGTGGAATTATTACCAGAACTCGGGGCAGGTGTAAGTGGGCATGGCAGGTAGACGAATGAATGACAGAGGAGTGGATAGTGACAGCAAACAAGAACAAGAACTGAACAAGAACTCAAACAGAAAACAAGATGATAATAAAAAAAAACAATAAACTGAAACACAAAAACCCAAATCCCGACAAAATGTGCTTCATTCCACTGCTGGGTTCTTTGTTTTGCTCATTTAAACATGGAGAAGCTGGTGATGAAAGCACCCGACAACAGTAATTTCTATAATTTACCCACAATTCCTTCTGATAAGTTACCTTTATAGATTCCATTCCATCCTCCATGAACCTCTCCTGAAGCAGACCTTTCCTCGAGGTGAGCACCCTGATCTGAGGTCAGATAAACCAGCGTGTTTCCTCTCAGATTGAGCCTGTCAAGTGTCTCCATGATCTGACCTAAGAAAAGACACAAAACAGGAGTTAACTTGATTCAAGATGGCCACCACAGCGAACTGACCTTATAACATAAAAATGGCTATAATCCAGTCAGTTTTTCAGATACTGTGCTAAAATTTGATGTGGATGTAGATGACAGTTGTTCACAACACATCCTTACACGAGATTGTACATAATATTATAGAGAGATTATTTACCCCACTTCTCGTCAGACTCAAAGTGCTCAGGGTTTATGACCCTGACCATTTGGTCAGGTCATAAACCATTCAAAACTTGGTAGAAGGTTACTTGGGCGGTCATAAAAATGTTCTCGTTGAAACGCCTCAGCATACAATCAGGCATTATAACAAAGGCTCTGTGTTTAAAAATGCCACATTCATGAAAAGGTTTAGAGTGGTGTATGACAAGAGACGACTTTTTCCTGGCGGTACGACGTTGCCGTTTGGTTTCTGACATGATAAAAACAAGGGAAAAAAAACTTACTGATTTTGAAATGGTTATTTTGTTGATTCCAGGTTTAAATTGACCCTTTTCCTGTTTATTAAAAGAAGGTTTGTGGTGACAATGTCTCATTTGTGAAAACGTTTTAGGTGCTGCGTGACCGTGTTCCTCCGACGAGGTGAAACAAGAAGAAAGAAATAAAATGGCCCACCTTACTGACTTTGAAGAGGTTAATTTTGATTTCAAAGCTAAAAGCTAAAATTAGCAGAATGTTAGTTGAGAGCTGAAAGTAGCAAAACTTCAGCTAAAAGCTAAAAGGAGCAGAACAGTAGGTAAAAACTAAAAGCTAAAAATAAAATGATAGCTAAAAAGTAAATGTAGCAGAAAAAAGCTACAAGTACTAAAATTAATTGATATATATAAAAGCTAAAACTTGCAGAACAGCAGCTATAAGCTAAAAGTAGCATAAGATGACAAAAATAGAGCAAAGTATGCTGACGCTGATTAAAAGAAATCCATGTTTTGATCTCAGTGTATTAATAAGGGAAATTTGATTTTACACAAAGTATAAAAGCTACAAAAACCAAAGGTCAAAGCCATTCTGATATATGAATGATTAAAAAAGCACAAGCATGAGGAAGTAGTTTGAGTCCAAATAAAAGCATGGAAGAAAGCATGAACAGAAAAACCATTTTGTGAATGTTGGTTCAGCATTCACACTTTTGGTGACCTACCTACACTCCAGTCCACTTCACGGACAGCGTCTCCATAGATGCCGTGGCGGCTCGTTCCTCTGAAAGGTGCCGAAGCAAATATGGCTGTGTGTACTTGAAGGAAGGAGAAAAACAGCAGAAAAGACCTGTCCGAATTCCTGCAGAAACACAGAATCATTTCTGATTACAACAGTGAAATGAGTGAAAGAAGCTTGTTTTAAATCGGTGGTTCTCAAACTTTTTCTGCTTCGCCATTTTTTGGTTTCTAAGATAATTCCCCCCGGGAACACACACATATCAACTCCATTGAAGTGTATTTCACACCTCAGTGAGCAGTCTTTGTTACTGCCAGTGGCTTCATCCATCTGCAGAGAAAAGCTGCGGCTGTCACACACCTTATCATTAAGCTGCTCCTCTGTGTCCTTTGACATGTCATAAATTCACCTGCCGATTGTCTTATTGGACAATGGAATAGTCTGTAGTTTGCTGGCTGCTGTGTCATTTATCATAGTTGAAACCATAGCACATAGAAGTATTAATTCCTCCGCACACTGTGCCACTCGGTAGGCAACTTTATATGAGCTGAGTTGAGCGTTTGCCGGCACGGATGCAGCTTTAGTAAAGACATACTGTTGGGCACAGCAGTTTATGAGTTCTTATCTGAAAAAGTCAACTGACTTGTCTTTGTGCTCGGGATGTTTTGTCTCTTAGTTTGTTCGGTTTCAAACTGTCACAAGCTAGCACTTAGAGACAGACAACACACTGGGGTCTCTCCTCATTACCCACCGTTGTGCAGGTGAAGCCAAAGGCAAGATATGCTCAGTCGTATTTTCGACTCTTTGGCTCTGAAGGAAGTTGGTTGGGAAGCATATTTGGCCATGCTACGTCTTCTGCTTTGGATATATGTGGGAGCCCCATCAAAAACCTGTCCATTATGCTAGTGTCCAAGCATTCATTTTTTTCATTTAGTCCGGGGGTTGGCAACCCGCGGCTCTTTGGCGCTGCCCTCGCGGCTCCCTGGAGCTTTTTCGAAAATGTTTGAAAATGGAAAAAGATGGGGGAGAGAAATATATTTTTTGTTTTAATATATGCCTCTTTTACACGGACCCTAATTCAGAAGTCCGGCTCTACTCCGCTCTACTCGGCTCGGCTCGATAAAGAATGCATCCTGTTCACATCGGCCAGTTTGGTCTGTAGCAGAGGAA
>NC_051430.1:32397261-32400431 GCF_001649575.2 Kryptolebias marmoratus
TTCGCTCTTTATGCTTGCATCTGGTCACACCCACGACCAATGAGTGAACAGGAGCTAAGCTTGCTCCGCCCACGAAGCAGGGCCGGCCCGGCTGGCCCGACTCTGAAGCAGCTATATTAGCTATATTAGCCTATCAGATAGGCTAATATAGCTAATATAGATACATACAGCATGCGCTGCCTTCATTATAAGGCTTATATAAGGCTTTTAATTTTTTGAGGCTCCAGACATATTTGTTTTGGGTTTTTTTTGGTCCAATATGGCTCTTTCAACATTTTGGGTTGCCGACCCCTGGTTTAGTCAAATGTCTACTATATGAAAAGGCTTTAGATTTTTGGATCGTTAGGGATTTTAGCATAGTCGAATGTTACAAGCAGCTGAGAAAGTTTTGACCATAAAAAAAGGCCATCTCCAAATCCAAGAGAATTGGGAAAATTGACCGGTACCTCTCTATGAAGTCCACTGCTTCACGAGTCATTGTCTGCGTCAGGTTGTCAGCAATGAACGGCTGCTCCACAATACTGTGATCCCTGTAAAGAATGCAGTTGAAGTATGGGATCATCTTGACAAACCCAGCTGCTAGAGCTGCGGCTATGACCAGCAGGGACAGCAGGCCCACTATCAGCTTCCTGCTGAAAGCGATGACTCTGCTGTAATGAAGGGTCACAACCAAGAGCAACACGGTTCCAAAAGTCTCGTACGGCATATATTTATGGAACCGAAAAACAGTGCCATGTCCAGGTTGGCAGTCTCGCAGGTTGGTCAAAGGGATGCCGAAGAAGTAATTAAAGCCGTGAACGCTGGGGTGGTGGCAGTGATCGTCATGGCTCTTACAGTTAAGTCCTAGGTGCCATTTTCCTGGAGACAAGAAGAAATAAAAAAGAGATAATATTAAAGAATTTGCTTTTTTTTTGTAAAACACTGAATGCTGAGCGCTTAATGACTTTGCTATAATTTTCTAAAGAAGCTAAAACTGAATAGTTATAGCTAAAAGTATCAAAAGGCTAGAGAGAGAGAGAGAGATCCAAGATTAATACAAATAGTGCAGATCCTATTGGGCTAACAATCTCCCCACCTGTTGGTGGTTGTGGAATTCTGAGCATTAGTTAAAACCTTAGGTGCGTGCCCTGGTAAATCATGGTAAAACTATAAACATTGTGAGCATTATTTGTACAAATTTGTTTGATGTCCAGTAACAACAAATGTAAAATACTTCTGGGAATGAAATTAGGGGACGGCCTCAGGGATAAGTGAAAAGCTTGTAAATCAGTATTGGATTTCAAAAAAGTTGTAAATCTCAGAAGTAATTATTGCTTGAAGATTGTGGAAGGAAAAGCAGAAAGGTGAGCAGGAGATCCAGGGAATATGTGTTGCTTTATTTGCCTGCAAAACTTGGAATAAACCCATCATGGAACTGCAATTTTTGATGTTTTTTGGGCGATGGGACCTGAGTTCCGAGTTGAGACATTGTCTTCAGGTACAATCCCTCCTTGGGAAGTGGATTGTTGGCCCTTAAGCTAACGATCGTCGGAAACAACTCCAGTAAATGCATATATGGAGGGGTTAGCTGTTGCATGTCTCAAGACCCCAGCTTATCACCATGAAGGGAATCGAATGTATTTGAATCCATACTGTTAAGGTCCGTCCCAGTGGGATGTGGGTGTTACTCTACAGCTGGGTGTGGTAAATGTTTATAAAAAGAAGCAGCCCTGAGAGGAATGGGGGATTTCACTGATTGGGCCAGAAGTCTCGATTCGGCACAGACTGTAAAGTCATTTCTTTGATCATTTACATCGCCGCTGAAAACCCAGAGGAACGTCCACCTTTTGAAGACACTTCAATAGTCAATACATGTTCCATGACTTTTGTTTTGTTCTATGTTGACCATAAATATAAAACAATTTTAAAACCAATGGCATGTGTTTTTCTTTTTTGCTTTACAGCAATTTGCTTTGTCTTTTTTTGGCCAATTTCAGCATTTGTTTTTCTGCTTTTAGCTTCTGTTGTGCTAACTTTAGCATTTATTTTTCGGCTTCTGGCCACTCTTGTGCAGCTTTAAGTTCGTGTTCAGCTCATTTCTGCTTATTTCTCCCGATTTGGGCTCTGTTCTGCTTGCTTTTGTTTTATTTTTAGCTTCTTCAGCAAATTGCAGCAGTCATTCTGCACTCAGCATTCACACTACATATTTGGAGAAAAAACATTTTCTTTAGTCTTTATTGAACGCATAAAAAATCCAAATCAATTCATTTATTTAATTAGTTTCTTGCCTGACAATGTCCCACTTTAACCTACTCATATTAGTCACGTGTGTTACGTACCAATCAGAGCAGTCTCATACCCTTGTTCTTTGACAATCTTTGCAAAGGTAACTTCTTGTTGGGGAAGACCTCCAGATGCTGCATTAAATAAAAAGACACCCGGTCTCAAATCACCAACTACACCTGGTAGAAAGAAGAATGGAAAGAAAATGTGTTACTTATTTTATTTTTCCACTCAAATCAAACGTATTATTTTATTATAACAATAAACTCCTAATTTGAAAATGATGTAGCAGCCTATAACTTCTCTCAGCAGAGTGTTTGAACACAGCAACCTCTTCAAAACGGACAATCATCAGTGATTTCAACCACCATCTTCATTTTTGTTCATGCCCTCTTGATGTCTCCTTGTATAGCTCCTCTTAGCCCCACCTGTTTGCATCCAATAATTATTACAAAGCTTTTGGAGCCTGTAAGAAAATTGTTATTCTATTTTGAATTGTTTAAACTGTTTTATTGCTATTTGTTATATGAAATGAGACTTTGTATGTGAAAAAAGAAATGCAAACTATGCTACCACTGTCTGTGTCATAGGAATTGAATTTGTATTTCAAATAAAATAGATTGAAATCATTATTGTGTCTTGTTTAGCAGCACAGTTGTACTACTTAACCATTCTTTAAGTGTCATTCTAGGGTGGGTTCATAGAACATGGTAAGCAATAGTGATGGGCGATATGGAACAAATCCTATATCACGATATGGATAATTTTATATCACGATAACGATATATATCACGATATACCCCAATTACGTACGTTGTCAGTTATTCTCTGACAAATATGAAAAAATAATCTCATTTCTTACCTTTTTCAAGCTTTATTTCGAAGTGACATTTAACTGAACTTTCACA